>NC_133659.1:150013351-150212182 GCF_037893015.1 Macrotis lagotis | reverse complement strand
TTCAAACTTATTTGCTAGGCAAATCTCTTCCTACAATTTTTAAAATGTTAAACTTCAGCCCAACCTATGAATCATAATTCAGAAATAACCTTTTATTGACTAATCCAGCAAATCATTACAAATATAGGTCTGACATTTCTCTCCAATACTAACTTTAAAAAAAAAACCTAAGGGTGACCCAAAATCAGTATTATTTCTTTTCAGAGTCTATTTTTTTCCCTTGGTTATATCTATTTTCAGACTGATATAAAGACAGGGACTGAGATAGGAAGGGTACTCAAGAAATTTTAGCATTTTAAAGTTTGTAGCAAATATACATTATCTCATTTGAACTCCACAACAACCCTGTAAAATAGGCATATTACCACCTCCATTTTACAGATGAGGAAATTGAGACTGAGAGAGTTGAGTGGTTTGCCCAGGATTACACAGTTAATAAGAGTTTGAGGTAAGATTTTAATTCAAGTCTTCCAATTTTCAAGTCCAATACTCTGTGCCACCTCACTGCATAAGTTTATCCTCTCATTTTATAGCAGCAGCTAGGTGTCATATTAGATACTTGGAGTCAGAAATCCAACCTCAGACACATACTAAGAGTTGACCCAGGGCAAGTAACTTAGACCCTTTTATCTTAGTTTCCCCATTTGTAAAATGAGCTGGAGAACAAAATGGCAAACCACTCCAGTTTCTCTACCAAAACAAATCCCTAAATGGGGTCACAAAGAGTCAGATACAACTGTTTTACAGAAGACACAATGTATTACAGAAGACATTGATTCCTAGAGAAATCAAAAACTTTGCTCAAGATCATTTAAGAAGTAGCAGAATTCTACTGTCCTTTGACTGTACTTCAAGTCTCCAGATCCTCTAGTTCTCTAGTGTACCATATTAATCATTTAAATAGAGGTTTATGCTTCAATATGAACATAAATACTTAAACTGATATCTCTATTTGGCTTCCTGGTATAAAATTAGAGGCTGGATTTCATGTGTGTTTGAATTTTACAAGTTTTCATTTACTAATGACTACATGGTAATCAAAGTCTTTGCTTTGTAACCAAAAGATAACTTTGCCAAAATCAGATGAAACAAACCCCCTGAAAAATCACTGCTTTTTTTTTCTTTCTTCACTGTGTACATTAACCTCAGTCATGATACTCCACATAGAAAGAAGCACAGCAGATTGGCAAGGAGAAAGACTGGAGTCAAGTCTTGCTTCTAACACAAACTTGCTAACTGATGTTTGCACAGTCTCAGGTGAACTCTACCTTGTATTAACTATTTTGTGTTTATCTACTTTAATTTATTGTTATCTTGTTATGTGTATTTATCTTTCCCATTAAAATGTATATGGATTCTTTCATTCTTTGTATTTGTATCCCTAGCATGGTTCTTGGCAAATAAATTGGTGCCTAATTAATGTTTATTAATTGAATATATAAATTACATACAAGTTCCTATCTATAGGTTTGTGCAAGAAGTCCACTATGCTTAACACATACTCCCTCCTTAGACTATATCTCTTAGAATCTTAAGTTTCCTTCAAAATCCTTCAGCTCAAATCATGAAAAAGGGTAAAAAAAAAATCATATGTGCCAAAAATATTTATAGCAGCTATTTTCATTGTGGCAAAGAAATTAAGGGGATGCCCATCAATTGGGGAATGGTATATGTGATGGAACACTATTTTTCTATATGACATCACAAGGGACCAGACTTCAGAATTGCCTGGAAAGACTTGAAAGAACTTATGCATAGTGAAGTGAGCAGAACCAAAAGAATATTATATACAATAACAGCAACTTTGGGTGATGATCAATTTGGATGGAGCTGATCATTTCAGCAGTACAACAATCAAAGACAATTCTAAAAAGTTTGTGATGAAAAATGCCATTCATATCCAGAAAAAGAACTGTGGAGTTTAAATGTAGACCAAAGTTTACTACCTTCAATTTTTAGAAACTGTCTTGTGTATTATGTTTTTTTTCTCTAATGGTCTTTGTTTTTCTGATTTGATTTGATTCTTCTTCTTTACATATATAGCCTATATTAGATTGCTTTCTGTCAGGAGGATGAGGGAGGGAAAGGAGGAAAGGAAAAAATTACAAAAATCAAAACCTTGCAAAAATGATCATTTAAAACACTGTTGCATGTAATTGGAAATATAAACAAAATATAAAAAAAAAACCTCAACTCAAAAATTTTCTCCCTAGGATGTCTTTCATGATCCTCCCCTCCTTGTCCCAGATACACAAACCGAGAGACATCTTCACTCCAAATGTTCATATAGATTATTTGTTCCTGACCTGTGGTAGAGTCTTATGAGTTCAAATTAGTGTGATCAGCTAGTCCTTGCTTTGTACTTTGTACTTTGACTCCATCATAGTGATGTCATTTTGGTCTTCTTTGAGAATGAAGGACAACAACCCACCAACCAACTAGTGACTTCATTCTATTTATTTATAAATATTATCTATAACAGATAAATATATATGCATATATGTTGTCTCTCCCAGTAGAATCCAAGCCTGTTGAGGGTAAGGATGTTTTCTTTTTTTTTCTGTTTATCCCTAACCCAGTAGAGTGCCTCATAGTGGTACTTATTAAATTCTTATTGAATGATTGGTTGATGATTAACCTACAGTGACAAAAAGAAATCCTACCCAAGGAATTCCCTTCACTGATAAATTATTGGTCTATTCCTTATTGCCTCCCCTAAATAGATTAAATATTATAATATGCAGAACCAAGGTAATCTGTAGGTAAGAGAAAAATGGCGGAGAAAAGAATCAAATGTCTCCTTATTAAAAACCTTTTTCAAATGGGTAAGAATAAGGAAAGCTAGAAGGGCAGAGTATTTTATAAGACATACCTTTCTAAAATCATCTTAGATATAGAAATGAATGAATGTCCTATAAATTTTGACCAAGATATCAAAAATGATAAAACATTTTAATCCATCTCTTGAAAAGTTCTTAGTGAGTGCTTACTTATAGGTCTGGTTCTGTACTAAGGGACAAGGAATACAAAGGAAAATTTTTGAAAATAAAATAAAACAAAAGTCCTTGCTCTTAAGAAACATATGAAGTAATGGGAGAGATAGAACATGCCTTGCATGTGCAAGTTCTATATAATATATAACTATATATACAAATGTATGTGTGGGGCTTATTGTCTCTCCCAATAGTGTTGAATTCATTGAGGCACTATTTGATTTTTTGCCACCTAAAGCAATTCAACATGTATGCAGAACAGATGAAGACAATTTAGAAGAAAAAAGTATTGACTGCTGGGAAGCCTAGAAAAGACCTGTAAAAGATAGGATTTGAGATGAACCTAGAGGGAAGTAAGTAAAACTGAAAGGTAAGGTGACAAGGCTGAAGAAGGCATGAGAAGAGCCAGTACAAAGCAGCATAGAGTTGAGAGATATTCAAGGAAGAGCAGGCAGGCAATGTAGTCAAATTGTAGAGTTGGGGGGAGGGGAGTAAAGCTTGAGAAGGTTACATTAAGAATTTTTTAAAAGATTTCCTTGATTTTTTTAAGTAATTTTTTTCTTAATAAGGGAACAATGCAGCATTGATTGATATTGTGAGAAAAGTGGACTTTAACTTAGATATGATGGATGAGTGAGATAATAAGATATAGAAAAAAAGTAGGACATGATTTCCTTTTGTTCCCTCCTCTCCCATTTTTGTGGCTGTTTTGTTTTCCCATAGTCACATTTCTAATATTGGTTACAAGTCTGATTTATATTTACATAAAAGACTTAGTCTGTACACATTCTCTTGTGTTTATCTTCAATGTCTTAATAGAGACAATATGATGCAAGTTGTGCTATACAAGAATAGCTTGGTTCCTTGGAACTTTTTTTTAAAAGTTTTTGCAAGGCAATGGAGTCAAGTGGCTTGCCCAAGGCCACACAGCTAGGTAATTATTAAGTGTCTGAGGTAAGATTTGAACTCAGGTACTCCTGGCTCCAGGGCCTGTGCTCTATCCACTTTACCATCTAGCCACCCCTCCCTTGGGAATTCTAATCATTTTAATCACTTTCTAAGACACAAAGGCTCTTATTTCCACAATTTCCTCATAAAATGAGGCTAGATATCCTCTAAGCTCCTATATGCACCAGCTGTAGGATAAGAAGTGAAGAATGGATTAGAGCACCTGAGGCTAGTGTAATAATATAATATGATATGATATGATATGATATGATACGATATGATACAATATAACATGACATGACATAACATAACAAACATAATATAATATAAGAAACATGATATAACATAATATAGCATAACATAACATAATATAACAATATAACATAATATAACATAATATAATATAATTAATATAATATAATATAATATAGAGGCTAATATAATTGAGGGCAAGGAGACCTAAGGTAAGTCCCTAAAGAAGGCTTTGTTACCCAAGGAGGACTAAAGAAACTCCAAAGATAGTTTTTCAGGCCCTCCTTACATTTATTTCCTATTTACCCTAGGGAATGAGTGAGGGAAAGCTATTATTCTGGTTCACATTTTCCTGTGGGGTGTATAAAGACAGAAGTTTTAGCAAATGACAAGAGCTTGATAGGCAGAACTATAAACTACAAGAATTTAAAAAGAAAAGGAGTGTCCATTACCTGCTGCACACTGAGGGAAGAGCTAAAAGGATGTAGGATATACCAAAAAGTGTTACTTGGTTAGAGTCACCAGGAAGGGAGTAATGCAATATAGACAAATGGGACATTGAGGGAAGTGCCAACGAGTCATAGACATAATACAGATTTCTGGGTAAAGTAATTCAATATGTTGAACTGGGGGGGGAGGGGAGAAGAGCTAGGAGGGGGGAAGGGAAGATAGGGATGTTTTGGCTGTTTAGGGCTCAAGATGAGCCTTTTCTGTATTTACAAATTAATAAATAAAACTGTTTTATTGTATGAACCATAATGAGACTGAGTGCTTGAAAGAGAAATGAATGATTATCCTTGAACAAGTACCCATCCTAGTGATGATAGGTGATTGGTTCTTTCTAAGTGAAAAACTCACAAACCATCTGATCCTGGAGGTAAGAGAGGTTTAAATTTTAATTCACAGGTTGCTCAAACAGTTTCCAAGTTGCAACAAAAGTTCACAGGTTGGGGGTAGTTAGATGGTTCAGAGGCTAAAGCACCAACCCGGGAGTCAGGAAGACCTGAATTCAAATTTGACCTTAGGTAAGTCACTTAACCCCATTACCCACCAAAAAAAAAAAACCAAACAAAAAAATTCACAGGCTAGGTTCTTTGGAGAAGCAGCTAGATAATAATGATCATAATGTATGTACTTTGTTATCAAAGAAGACCATGACACACCAGACAGGTGATACCATGACAAGTATATAATTTGAATTTCAGTGAGGGATGCTGTGTTAAGTCACCAACCTCACTTTCTCCTCCAGAGCCATCTAGGTCCAGTGACCCAATTTGGATCAGTAAGACTAAATGGGAGGCAATTAGGGTTAAGTGACTTGCCCAAGGTCACACAGCTAGTAATGTAGCTGCTGGCTACTTGAGTTTGATCTGTCTAGTCAAACTCAGGAAAGCAAGGGTGGAAGTAAAACAAAATTTATTAAAAGAAGTTATAACACATAAGAAAATGGTAGGTAAAGAAAGTCAGAGACAAAAGAGGTCAAGCTAGGTTTGACTGGACCAGGGAGTCAGAGAAGACTTGCACAGAGAAGATTGGTCCTGAGCAGAGGTCCCACCCAGATTTACTGGACCCTGAATTAGGTAGATGGTAAAGCCTAAAGTGATCAGGATACAAATTTTACACTAAACAATGAATCAATGGTAATTGATTTACATCAAGAATGAGGATCTCTACCCAATTTGATAAGATCAGCTGCCTTTAAGATTACAGATTTTGTTTCTATTACAATCATAATTCTCTGTATCTTTTCCATGGTAGTCAATTTACATCTCCACTCAGTTTCTACATTCAAAACCATCTATAAGGGGCGGCTAGGCGGCGTGGTGGATAAAGCACCAGCCTTGGAGTCAGGAGTACCTGGGTTCAAATCTGGTCTCAGACACTTAATAATTACCTAGATGTGTGGTCTTGGGCAAGCCACTTAACCCCATTTGCCTTGCAAAAACCTAAAAAAACAAAAAAAAAAGCCATCTACATCTTTCCCCTGCATCAGGGGCTATCAAGACTGTCTAGAGTCTGTGGTTAGATTTGAACTCCCAGCCTCCTGACGCCTAGGTCAGTCCTCTATCCACTGTACCACCTAACTCCTAGCTGCCCCTAGCAAGATAATGAGTTACTTAAAGGACAGTCTGAAAAGCAGATGTTGAGGTTTAGAAAGGCTAAAGTGCTTAAAAGGAAAAAAAAAGAAGCTTTGATCAACACAAATCCATCCACATGGAGCTGGGGCCATATTGGTAGTTAGAAGTTGGAAAAGGAGTAATCAAGTTAAAGAGGAAAAGGGAAAAAAGAAAAAAAACTTAGAAGAAAAAAAGGGAGAAAAAGCCCATGGAGAGGAGAAGCTTAGATCAACATAGATCCAATCACAATGAACTGGGGCCATATTGTTCCAGCCTCATGGCCAGACCATGTGGATGTAATTTAGAGAGAGTGAGTGACTCACTGGTAGTCCAGAAGAGAAAAGAGACAGCTGAGGGAGGACATACAAACAAACACCTTTCTGGTGTTTGTGGTCCTTGGGGACTGTTTTAGCACTTGGATCCAGGTATTCTCCAATGTATATGCTACCAGGGACGGTCATCACGAATGTCTGACCTTCTATAGAATATAACTTCATAACTTCTATAGAATATAACTTCAATATACCTACTAAACCTTCTCCTGCCCTAAAGGGTATAAACAAAAAGTAACAGACAAGAGCTCTGTCTCTGAAGAGTTCTCTCCTAGGTGGTGCAGTTGATAGAGCCCTGGAGTCAGAAAAACCTGAGTTCAAATTTGACCTCATACACTTAATACTTACTATAGTTATGTGACCTTGGGCAAGTTACTTAATCCCATTGCCTTGCAAAAATCAAAAATTAAGAAAAGAAAACTTCTAACAAAAATAGCAAAACAATTGATAAACAATTCTTGAGATATCTCATATCAATGATATTCATCAATTTTTTTTTGTATGCTCACAACCACTATTGGAGACTATGACCTCATTGCCTCATACTTAGACCAATACAATTACCTATGGTCACAGAGGGACTATTGTAGACCCCCATGGTCTATTATGTTGTTCTCTTTCTCCTTAGTCAATAAAACATAATGAATTAAAGGGGAAAAAACGCAAGATGTAAATAGTAGAATTATTAATAAAAGAGACATTTTCCTAAGGGAGGGAGAAACAATATAACTTCAAACAAGCAAGACAATCCCCTGCCCCTAATAGCTTACATTCTAATAGAGAAAAACAACACAAAAAGAGAAGAGGCAGTTAGGAGCAGGCAGCTAGATAGAGACAGACAGCTTCAGGGCAAGAGGTGGAGGTGGCCAGGAAGTAAGAGGAATGATTTTCAGGCAAGATAAAGAGGAAGTTTGTTTATCAGAGATTGCCACTTCTACAAATGCTTCCTAGCTTTCAGAAACCAGCTAGCCCATATAACCCTCACCATAACCATTGAATAAATGCTTATTGAACTAAACTCATGCTATAAATGGCTCATAATTATAAAAACGCAGTCCAGAGTAATTAAAATAGTTTTTTTATTAATTAACTTTTCTTAGAAAAGGACTGTTTCAAAACCCTAGTGGGAAAGGTCCCGAATTGTGACAACATCTAGTCTTAAAATGCAGTTTGAAAAGCATTCTCCTTCCCTCTGAGCCAGTCATTGGTCTGAACCATCAGGGTTGCAATCTAATCAATATACCCACCCCCATATCCCTGCCCTGGTCATTATAATGATGAGCATAGGGGCAATTTATAGTTCGATGTATGGACTTCATTAAGCAGGGGCACTTGTGAAGGACAGAGCCCCTAGCTCAACTCTGGACCAGATGGAGGAGGCTTGGGCTAATCTCAAATCTGATCAGGTTAGGGTTAATTCTTTTGTCTGTCTTTTGGTCTTATATGGATATAGTTGCAGGTAGGCACTACAGCCCACAGGCAGATCCCAGTCTTTGTCATGTATATTTATATTTATTTTTAAATGAACAATTTCCTCTTACATTCTGTGGAAGTCAAACACCCTACATTTCTCACAATTTACTAATCATTGTAGTCTTGTAATTGAGGACTCAATACTTCCTGAAAAAAATGGTGCCTCCTTATATCTTCACTTATGGTTCCTGTAGCTGCCCTAAACAGGAGTTTAATCCTTCCACATGACAGCCCCTTATGGTCACCCCTTGGTATTATTTCTCTACAAGCTAATGTTGCATATCTCATGGTCTTGAAACCTTGAAACCTTGCCTATCCTTCTTGATTTTTCCAGATATTCTCTAATTTGTCAGAGTTCCTCTTTCCCTGAGGTGCCCAGAACTGAGCACAAGGCTCTGGATGTAGTCTGACAAAGGCAGAGTACTATGGGACTATCAATTCCCTATTCCTGGAACCTCTCTTAGAGCAGCCTATCACCTATTACCTTTGTAGTTATTTTGCCTTTTGATGTATATGTAGCACTTACTGAAGACTGATGTTTGTCCAGGGACAAATCTAAAAGAAGAGTATGACAACAGTGAGGGGATGCCATAATAAGCACATGAATTGGATTTTACGGTGGGGGGGGGGGAGCTATGCTGAGTCACCAGCCTCACTTTCTCCCCAGAACCATCTGGATCCAGTGGCTAGATATGAGTCAGTACAACTGGAGTTAGCCCTGGATGGGAGACAATCAAGGGTTAAATGACTTGCCTAAGATCCCACAGTATCAAGTGACTGAGTCCAGTCCTCCTGAACCCAAGGCCAGTGCTCAATCTACTGCAACTCCTAAATAAGACTGTAAGTCCCTCAAAATCATTTTATGCTTCTTTATAGTCTCTACTTTATTTACTAGACATATAGTAAGTTCTTAAATATTCAAACAGATCAGTAGCAACAAAAGGCATTTGGGGACCCCAAAAAGCTATTGCATAAATGACTATCTTACATTTTACAGGGTTTTTTAGCCTTTTAAATTTTGAACTTTATTTATAATCAGACTTTTTACAAATTGTAATTTCACTGAACAATTTTGCATACATGATCATACATTTATTAAATTATTTCACAGAGTTTAATATTTAATAATCTACATGAAAAACTAAATCTATTTCATAATTTATGAAGCATTAACCAAATATAAGAATTGATATAGTCAGAACAAGTCACACTGGGTCCCTACTCTCTTAATAAATATTTTTAGGCAAGCAATGAAACCATTTTCAAATAAAGAAAAAGCAAAATATGCAGTCTAGGCTGAGCTGGAAAGTAGGGAGAGGTACATGTGGAAAGTGGGTGTGCAATCCTATTCAGTAACTTGTGGAAAATGTAGGGGTTGTTAGCATGCATGAGTCCCAAGCCATTTTTAGTACCAAGTTGCAGAACTTCCTCCATCTCCTCAAAACATTGCTCTGCTACCTTGATACAGCAGAACAAGAACTGAAGTCCAAATAAAGCTCATGACCATTGCCCAGTAAACAAACCCTAGAAATAGTTTTTCCTTTTGCCCTCTGTCAAATGTAAACCATTCAGATACTGGTACCTGTGAAGACAGAATGGGGAAAATTAGGAGCTAGTCATGAAAGTGAGAACATATTATAGCCAATGGATAGCCTCCCTCTCTCTTAGCTTCCTAAGGGATTGGACTAGGGGAATTATAAGTTTACATAAAAACAAAAGAATGGTGAAAAGTTTACAAAAAAAGGAAAACATCATCATGAATTCATTTCTATCACTTATTATTTACTAGACATAATTATAGGAGTCAGTGAAATATTTCATCAGACTGAAATGGAGAACTGAGAGGAACACAGATGAAATACTTGTAACCAGTTTGACTACATTCCAGATTCATCTAATTGCTCCTCAGACTTTCAGTAAACAATCATTGCCATCTCTTTCAAAATTTTAAATTAATTTTTAAAATAAATAATTAAAAATAAAATGAGAATTTTTATATGCAAAGAACACAAAATAGGTACCTCCACAAAATTATGAATCTCTGTTATGTAACTTGATCCTTTTAGTATAAAAGACATATAATATTTCAAAACTGTCCTATTTATCAGTATTTCCTTCTGGTCTTGTTTTTCTTTTTTTTCTGTGCACTGGCAGCTAGGGAACACAATGAATAAAGTATAAGACCTGCAGTCAGGAAGGTCCAAGTTTAAATATAACTTTGGACAGAACTAGCTATATGTCCCTGGGAATCTCATTTAGCCTCTCTTTGCCTCAGTTTTATCAATAGTACCTATCTTACAGGGTTGTTGGGAAGATAAAAATGAGATCATATTTGCATAATGCCCTAGACATAGTAGGTATTTAATAGATTTGCATTCCTTTCCCTTTTAAAAAATATTTCTGGCACTTTGGCCACCTTGTCTCAAGTTAACACAATACAAAAAACAGAACCATAATTAACACACAAAAACAATCCATTTCTGAACCTAAAACATCACAAATAACAGATTTTGGACTTTTGCAAACTCTACATATATCTTAAAGTCATTAAAAATTTATTTAAAAAATATTTATTTTTATTTTTCTTTAAAATTTTTTTGAATTCCCCATTCTCTTCCTCCCTCCTACTTCTCCTTCATCCACTGAGAACACAAGCATTATAATAATTATTATACATGTGAAATCATGTCAAATGTATTTCCATATTAACTATGCTATCAAAAAGAAAGCAAGAAAAATAAAGAAGGTGGGAAAATTGCACTTCAATTTGTAGTTAAGAGTTCATCTGTTTTTTTCTCTGGAAGTAAATATGAGTCCTTCCAAATTGTCTTGTTTCATTGTAATGACTGGAAAAGTTAAGTTTTTACAAGTGATCATCCTCACATATTGCTATTACCTTGTTCAATGATTTTCTCATTTTATTCACTTCACTCTTCATCAGTTCAAGTAGGTTTTCCCAAGTTTTTCTAACATTTCTTATAGTACAATAGTGATTAATCACAATCATATACCCAACCTTGTTCAGCCATTCCCAAATTGACGAACATTTCTAATTCCTTGTCATCACAAAAAGAGCTGCTATAAATATTTTTGTACATTTAAGCCCTTTTTCTCTGATCTCTTTAGGATACACACCTATTAATGGCATTGCTGGGTGAAAGAGCATGTATAATATGCATGCAACTTTGGACAAAGTTGCAAATTATTCTTCAGAATGTTTGGATCAATTCATAATTCCATCACTAATCCATTAGGGTATCTATTTTCCCACATCCCTTCAAGTATTTGTCATTTGTGATAAGTGTGAGGTGGTAACTCAGACTTGTTTAAATTTTCATTTCCCTAATTGTAATGTAGAATATTTTTTCTTATAACTAAAGATAACTTTGATTTCTTCTAAAAACTATCATTTACAATATGGTGCTGATACCTAAACCAGGAAGAGTTAAGAGAAAGAAAATTATAGACCTATCTCCCTAATGAATATAGATGCAGAAATCTTAAATAAAATCTTAGCAAAATGATTACAACAAGTTATCACTAGTATAACACATTATGATCAAGTAGGATTCATCCCAGGAATGCAGGGTTGGTTCAATATTAAGAAAACTGTTAGTATACTCAATTATATCAACAACAAACCTATCAGAAATTATATGATCATATCAATAGATGCTGAGAAAGCTTTTGACAAAATACAGCATCCATTCCTACTAAAAACACTAGAGTACAGGAATAAATGGACTGTTCCTTAGAATAAGTAGCAGTATCTATTTGAAACCATCAACAAGCATTATATTCAATGGGGAGAGGCTAGAGGCATTCCAAATAAGATCCAGATGAAACAAGGATGCCCATTATCACCACTACTATTCAATATTGTTTTAGAAATGTTAGCTTCAGCAATTAGAGGGAAAAAAAAGAAATTGAAGGAATTAGAATTGGGAAGGAAGAGGCAAAACCCTCACTCTTTGCAGATGACCTGATGGTCTACCTAGAGAATCCTAAGAAATCATCCAAAAAAACTACTGGAAACAATTAGCAATTTTAGCAAAGTTGCAGGTTATAAAATAAACCCTCATAAATCCAACTTTTCTATATATGTCTAGCAAGATACAACAGGAAGAGATAGAAAGAGAAATTCCATTCAAATTAACTTCAGATACTATAAAATATCTGGGAGTCTATTTGCCAAGACAGACTCAGAAATTTTTGAAAACAATTATAAAACACTTCTCACACAAATTAAATCAAATTTAAATAACTGGGGAAATATCCACTGCTCATGGATAGGTAGAGCTAATATAATAAAAATGACAATCCTACCAAAACTAAACTACCTGTTTAGTGCCTTACCAATCAAAATTCCAAAAAATTACTTTAATGAGTTAGAAAAAATTGTAACTAAATTCATATGGAGAAATAAAAAGTCAAGAATTTCTAGGAATTTAATGAAATAAGGTGCAAAAGAAGGGGGATTAGCCCTACCTGATCTAAAATTATGCTATAAAGCATCAGTCATCAAAACTGTTTGGTATTAGCTAAGAAATAGAGCAGTGGGCCAGTGGAATAGACCAGGTGCAAAAGCAGGAGATGATTACAGCAATCTGCTGTTTGATAAACCCAAAGAGTCCAGCTATTGGGATAAAAACTCTCTTTGATAAAAACTGCTGGGAAAATTGGAAGTTAGCATGGAAGAAACTTAGATTAGACCAACACTTAATACCCTTTACCCAGATAAGATCCAAATGAATACAGGATTTAGACATAAAAAACAATACTATAAGTAAATTAGAAGATCAAGGACTAGTTTACCTGTCAGATCTATGGAAAGGGGAGCAGTTTGTGACTAAGGAAGAAATGGAGAACATCACTAAAAACAAACTAGATGATTTCGATTACATTAACCAAGATCAAAAGAAATGTAGTAAATTGGGAAACAATCTTTACAACTAATGATTCTGACAAAGGACTCATTTCTAAAATATGCAGAGAACTGAGTTGTATTTTTGTTTTTAGGTTTTGCAAGGCAAATGGGTTTAAGTGGCTTGCCCAAGGCCACACAGCTAGGTAATTACTAAGTGTCTGAGACCAGATTTGAACCCAGGTACTCCTGACTCTAAGGCCAGTGCTTTATCCACTACACCACCTAACCACCCCTGAGTCATATTTAAAAAAAAAAGCCATTCCCCAATTGACAAATAGTCAAAGGCTATGCAAAGGCAATTTAAGGATGAGGAGATCAAAGAAATCCATAGTCATATGAAAAATTGCTCTAAACCATTAATTATTAGAGAAATGTAAATCAAATCTTCTCTGAGGTACCACCTCACAGCTCTCAGACTGGCCAATGTGACCAGAAAGGATAATGACCATTGTTGGAAGGGTTGTGGGAAATCTGGGACACTATTACATTGTTGGTGGAGCTGTGAACTCATCCAACCTTTCTACAGAGAAATTTGGAACTACGCCCAAAAGGCAACAAAAATGTGCATACCCTTTGATCCAGCAATACCACTACTGAAGAGATGATGAAAAAGGGTAAAAACATCACTTGTACAAAAATATTCATAGCAGCCCTGTTTGTGGTGGCAAAGAATTGGAAATCAAGTAAATGTCCTTCAATTGGGGAATGGCTTAGCAAACTGTAGTATATGTATGTCATGGAACACTATTGTTCTATTGGAAACCAGGAGGAATGGGAATTCAGGGAAGCGTGGAGGGATTTGCATGAACTGATGCTGAGTGAGATGAGCAGAACCAGAGAAACACTGTACACACTAACAGCAACATGGGGGCAATGTTCAACTTTGATGGATTTGCTCATTACATCAGTCCAACAACCAGGGACAATTTTGGGCTGTCTGCAGTGGAGAATTCCATCTGTATCCACATAAAGAGCCATGGAGTTTGAACAAATTTCAAGGACTATTCCCTTTAATTTAGAAAAAAAACAGATATTTTATTGTCTGATCTTGTTTTCTCTTATACTTTTTGTTTCTTCCTTAAGGATGTGATTTCTCTCTCATCACAGTCAATTTGTATCCATGTACAACATGGAAACAAAATAAAGACTGACAGATTGTTTTCCATGGGGGGGTGGGGGTGGGAGATGGAAGTAAGATTGGGAGAAAAATTGTAAAACTCAACTAAAACCTTTAAAAAAACCTGTTGTTTCATATCCTCTGACCATTTATCAATTGGGGAATAGCTCTTAATTTTATAAATTTGATTGTTTCTTAAATATTTGAGAAATGAAGACCTTCTCAGAGAGACAGCATAATTTTTAATATTCTTTTATGTTCATGGTGTCTTGTAGCAAAATATGGTTTCCCTTATTATTTCTTTTAATTTGGTTTATTTCTGATTTTGCTGTGCCTGATTTCTTAATTACTACCACTGCCTTTTATACTCCAGATGAAGTATAACAGATTCTACTCCAACCTCTTAATTTAACTCTTTTTCAAGTGTCTCTTGTAAGCATCATATTTATTGTTTTATTGTAGTTTCTATTCCATTCTGCAGTCTGTTCTGTTTTTTGGATGAATTCATCATATTCACATCCACAGTTATGATTACTAACTGTGTATTCCCCTCCATCCTATTTTCTTCTATTGGCAGCTAGGTGACACAGTGAATAGAGCACTGGATTACGAATCAGGAGTTCGATTCCAGCCTCAATCACTTCACAGTTACTAGCTGTGTGACCTTGGGCAAGTCACTTTACCCTCATTACCTTGAACCCAGGGTCATCTCCACTCATACTGACTCATCTCTAGCCACTGGACCCACATGACTCTGGTGGAGAAAGTGAGGGTGGTGACAGCACAGCAGCCCCTCACTCAAATTCAAATCATGTGCTTATCATGGCATCATCTTCCTGATGTCATGATCTTCTTTGATAATGAAGGATAAACATCATCATCATCATCATCATCATCATCATCATTTTCTTCTGTTTATCCTTCTCTTTTTATCCTTTCCCTCCTCAATAATCTGTTTTACTTTTAACTAATTGCTCCATTAATGTTCCCTTCCTTTTAATACCTTTTTCTTATTCTTTCTCTTTTAGTCCTTCTTCCTTGCTGCCTAAGATAGCTTTGTATATTCACTGAGAGTATACATTTAAGTCTTTTTTCTTTGAATCCAATGAGATTAGACTTCAAGCTTTGCCTGCCATGCCTCCAGTATAAAAGTTATTTTTATACCCATCCTTCTCCTTTTCCTCCTTTCTCACCCCTTCATAACCAAAATAACCAACTCATATCCATTCCCTTTGCTTGTACAGACTCTAATTGTCATCATCATCATCATCATCATCATCATCATCATAATACAGTTCTTGGAAGTTACATGTATCATTTTCCCACATAGGAATATAAACAAATTAACCATATTATATCTCTTATATTTACCATTTTTCTCTTGACTTTTTATCTGAAAGTCAAATTTTCTATTCAGATAACTCCAAAACCACCATGCATCTCCTATCCTCATACACTTAGCCAAGTTGTAACTTGAGCCTGAAACATTATATCTCTCTGCCTCTTATTTCAATGCTCTGTTCTGATACCACCTTCCTCAAATTATTTGTGTTAACTTATTTGTGTACAGGTTCTATCTCTCAACAGAATATAAAGTCAGGGGGAGAAATATTTAATATTCGTTTAAGTAATCCCTAGCAGTCTAGCAAAATCTTGCACATTTTTTTCAGTCAGTTATGTCCAGCTGATTATAACATCATTTGGGATTTTATTGCCAAAGTTATTGAAGTGTTTTGCCATTTTCTTCTTCTTCAATTCATTGTATAGATGAAAAAACTGAGGCAAATAGGGTTAAGTGACTTGCTTAAGGTCACACAATCAGTGTCTGAGGCCATATTTGAACTCAGGAAGATGAATGTTTTGGAGTCCAAGCCTAGTACTGTACTCATTCTGCCACCTTAGCTACCCCTTAAAGATACTGGAATATTTTGCCATATCTTCCTCTACTTCATTTACAGATGAGAAAATTCAGATAAATAGAAGTTAGGTAACTTGCTCAGTGTCACATAGTTAGTAAATGTTTAAGTCTAGATTTGAACTCAGGTTTACCTGACTCCTATCTGGTGTTCTATCTATGGATATCATCTAGCTACCCTGTTTAAGAACTAGTAATCTAGTTAAGAACAAGACTTATACACAAAAAAGTGTTATTGATCAGTCATTTCCATTCATGTCTGACTCTTTGTGAACCCACTTGGGGTTTTCTTGTTAAAGATATGGAGTAGCTTGCCATTTCCTTCTCTAGTTCATTTAACCGATGAAGAAACTGAGGAAAACAGGGTTAGGCAACTTGCCCTAGGTCACATAGCTAGTAAGTATCAGAGGGCCCATTTGAACTCAGGAGGAAGAGTCTTCCTGACTCCAGGCTTGGCACTCAGTCTACTGAGCCATGCACCTACCTCTCCCTGCACATAGTAGGCTCTGAATAAACTGCAGAAGTTATATAATATTAATTACTACTTGAAAACAAAATGACTGATGGTGACCAATTAATAGTTTAAATTCCTTAAATAAAGCATAACATTTTCACTAAATGTTCTTCACTTCCTGGGGCAAAATAAATATGATTGCTGCTGCTTCTTTCATTAGTGAATAAAACCAGATTTGAGATAAGACTCTAAGCATCTATCTTAGTAGAGTTAAGACAAAACATCATATTGAATGCTTTACTTGACCTTTACACTCATGATCATTATCTTGTAAATGTACTCAAGAAATTCAATGAAAAAAATAGAAAATTCTCCTATGGTGTAAATGTACTAAAAATGCTTTGGCCTTGGTGAAAGTAAATGAGGAAGTTAAAATTCCAAGTTAAAGCTTAATACAAAGCTGACTTTGTATAGTGCAAAATAAAATGTAAACTTATCTATTTGACTTTTAATTCTCTTTGTAACCTGCCCTTCTTCCTATATTTCTATTCTTATATTTTACTCTGGGATTTGAAGCTATATATTTACTTGATTGAATCATTGGTAAGGGCCCTAAGTAATGGACCTGAAACATTAAAACATTATTAAGGCAGTCTAGCAAGAGTCATTCACTTCCCCAATTCATAACCAATCAAAGGATATGAAAAATACTCTAAATCATTATTGATTAGAGAAATGAAAATTAAAATAACTCAGAGGTATCACCTAACTCTATCAGACTGGGCAATATGACAAAAGAAAATGACCAGTGTTGGAGGGGGTGTGGTAAAACCAGGACACTAATGCCTTGTTGGTGAAGTTGTGAACTGATCCAACCATTCTGGAGAGTTATTGGGAACTATGCCCAAAGGGCAATAAACTATGCATACCTTTTGATTTAGCAATACCACAATTAGTCTGATTCCAAAGGAGATCATAAAAAAGGGGAAAAGAGCTATATGTACTAAAATATTTATAGCAACTCTTTTTATAATGTCAAAGAATTTGAAATTACAGAGATGCCCATAAATTGGGAAATGGCCAAACAAATTATGGTATATGAATGTGGTGGAGTACTATTGTTCTGTAAGAAAGCATGAATGATGGGCGGCTAGGTGGCGCAGTGAATAGAGCAACTGCCTTGGAGTCAGGAGTACCTGGGTTCAAATCCCACCTCAGACACTTGATAATTACCTTGTGGCCTTGGGCAAGCCACTTAACCCCATTGCCTTGAAAAATCTAAAAAAAAAAAAGCATGAATGAGCAGACTTCAGAAAAACCTGGAAAGACTTACATGAACTGAAATTGAGTAAAGTGAATCCAACTAGAACATTGTACATATTACCAGTCACATTGTGTGATGATGAACTATGATGGACTTAGCTCTTCTCAGCAGTATAATGATCAGACAATTCTAAGGGACTTATGATAGAAAATAACATCCACACTAGAGAAGAAACTATGGTGTCTGAATACAGATCAAAGAATACTATTTCAATTTTAAAAATTTGTTTTATGTTTTTCCTTTTCAAGGTTTTTTTTCTCTTTTGTTCTGATTCTTCTTTCATAATATAACTAATATGGAAATATGCTTAACATGGTTGTACATGTATAACCTATATCTAATTGCTTGCTGTCAGGGGGTGGGGACATAGGGGAGGAAAAGGAAAGAGGGGGAAATGTGGAGCTCAAAACATTATTAAAAATGAATGTTGCAAACTATCAAAGCAGTCCATAGTCATATGAAAAATTGCTCTAAATCATTAATCATTAGAGAAATGCAACTTAAAGCTTCTCTGAGGTACCACCTCACACCTCTCAGACTGGCCAATATGATCAGAAAGGATAATGATCATTGTTGGAAGGGTTGTGGGAAATCTTGGACACTATTACACTTTTGGTGGAACTGTTAACTCATCCAACCTTTCTGGAAAGAAATTTGGAACTATGCCCAAAGGGCAAGAAAAATGTGCATACCCTTTGATCCAGCAATACCACTACTGGGTCTATACCCTGAAGCGGTGATGAAAAAGGGTAAAAGCATCACTTGTACAAAAATATTCATAGCAGCCCTGTTTGTGGTGGCAAAGAATTGGAAATCAAGTAAATGTCCTTCAATTGGGGAATGGCTTAGCAAACTGTGGTATATGTATGTCATGGAACACTATTGTTCTATTAGAAACCAGGAGGGATGGGAATTGAGGGAAGCCTGGAGGGATTTGCATGAACTGATGCTGAGCAAGATGAGTAGAACCAGAAAAATACTTGTACACCCTAACTGCAACATGGGGGTGATATTCAACCTTGATGGACTTGCTCATTCCATCAGTGCAACAACCAGGGACAATTTTGGGCTGTCTGCAATGGAGAATACCATCTGTATCCAGATAAAGAGCCATGGAGTTTGAACAAATTTCAAGGACTATTCCCTTTAATTTAGAAAAAAACAGATATCTTATTGTCTGATCTTGTTATCTCTTAAACTTTTTATTTCTTCCTTAAGGATTCGATTTCTCTCTCATCACACTCAATTTGGATCAGTGTACAACATGGAAACAAAATATAGACTGACAGATTGCTTTCTATGGGGGTGGGGTGGGGGGAGGGAAGTAAGATGGGGGAATTGTAAAACTCAAAACTCAAATAAAATCTTTAAAAAATTTAATAAAAAAGAAGAAAGCAGGAGAGATGGAAATTCAAGGAAGCCTGGAGGGATTTGTATAAAGTGATGCCGAGCGAGATGAGCAGAACCAGAAAAACACTGTATACCCTAACAGCAACATGCGGGTGATGATCAGTCTTGATGGACTTGCTCATTCCATCAGTGCAACAATCAGGGACAATTTTGAGCTGTCTGCAATGGAGAATACCATCTGTATCCATATAAAGAACTGTGGCGATCTAACAAAGTTCAAGGACTATTCCCTTTAGAAAAAAACAGATATCTTATTGTCTGATCTTGTTAGCTCTTATGCTTTTTGTTTCTTCCTTAAGGATATGATTTCTCTCTCATCACACTCAATTTGGATCAATGTACAACATGGAAACAAAGTAAAGACTGACAAATTGCTTTCTGTGGGGGGGTGAGGGGAGGGAAGTAAGATGGGGGAATTGTAAAACAAAATAAATAAAATCTTTAATAAAAAATAAAAAAATAACATTTCTTAATGATACAAAAGTTAATGTATCAATAATAATATTTTAGTGATAGCAATGTAATTGAATATGCTTCATTATTTTTGAAAATATTTATTTAAAACTTTGTGTTATACCCATTTGAATTCTAGGTCCTAATTCAGGTTATTTTGATTCTTGGCTTTAATGACAGTCATAGTAGAAAGATACATCTCAGAAAGGTTTATAAACCCAAATGAAAGGCATGCATCATTGCCTTCCTATATCATGACACTCATTTTTCACTCTCTCCACTAATTATACAAAGGTATTTGTTTTAATGTGGCTAGTTAAATGAATATCTTCCCTGATGTCATTCAGTTTTTCCCAACTAATGGGAAAATGTTGTTTTTACAGTTGTAAGGGGCATCAGAGGTCTTCTAATTAAAAAAAAAAGAGAGAAGAATTAGTATATCATAGCTAATAAAGAGCTGTACTTGGAGTCTGGAAAACCTGAGTTAAAGTCCCATTCCTAGTTAAAATGACTCTGGGCAAGTCACTTTGAATCTCAGCACCCCAGATATTTTCCTGATATTATAAGTTGCAGAGGAGTCAGTTGGCTTTGGTGATTAGAGCTTCAAAGAACAAATGACTTGCATATTTTATCCAATGAGAAGGACTTGATGAATCTTCTTATTGCTCTATTTATATGCCTATATTTTGATCTGAATATCATAATAACAAAATTAAATATGGACAAAGATAAAAAATTAAATACATAGAGTCAAAAGTACATGTTAAAGTAGCAGCATAAATTTTTATTTATAAAGGATGTTTTTATTCCAAATTATCAATAAATATTATATAATATACTGTGACTGCACAATTGAACAATTATTACTTTGACATGCACATTTACCAAAGCTAGTTTCCCACAGTGAATAAGATAGATGTTTTAGTGAATTCCTAGAATTGACCTTTCTGTTCTTAACCTATATTACTTTATTTAATTGGTCCTACTGGGGGTCCCCAGTCCTTCATCAAATGTGAGATCAACTTTTATGGGAGAAAGAAGAGTGATTGAGAGTCATGAGAACTTGGCTCAAGTTTGGGCTCTGCCACTAACTTTAGGCAAGCCCCTTAACTTCTCTGATCCCATGAAGTTAATAATCTTCATACTACATGTCTCATAGGGTTGTCAGGAAAACAAATGCCAATAGCAATAAATATGGGATATTATACTTAGAGATAAGCTGAGAATATGGAAGTCTACCTGTATGCTAAATATGATACTATTCTAATCCCTACTGCCAAAACCTTTCTGATATGCACTTAGTCCTTACTTACTCTGTTCAGAACCATCTCTGAATTAGGATGGGTAGGTATCTAGCACCAAGCTAGACTTATCTAGCACAAGGGACTTACCCAGATACCTGCTGCTGTATATTTAAGTGGAAACCACTCTACCATGTTTTAATGCCAGGTTGTTTGCAATTTTTATCTGAGAAAGCAAAATCTTCAGCCCTCCATCATCACAAAGGACTCAGGTAGGATAGGGGGGTTACTATCACTGAGAAGGAAAGATCTTCCATGATATTAGCTCCTTGAGGGGAAGGGAGGCTGGATGGGAAGCCACCTAAGATGGTGCCTTGAACCTGGTAGGTACTTAATTCATTTAACTGAATTTCATTTGGTTTCAAATAGGACTAGTTTCCCTAATTAAAGATCTACTGTACGTAGAAACCTCAACAAAGGATCCATTTGCCTAAAGGACTCTACTCCAAAGAAGAATACCATATTACTTGCCAAGTTCAATGAGCATGCTGCTTTAAATCTATTCAGGTCTGCCTACTTGAGACCAGTGACTCCATTACAATCATTTGGGTCATAATATCTCATAAATTCAGGTATATGAAATAGGGTCACATGTGGAGATAATCTGGTGGATTAGAGAAAGTACAGACTATGAAGTTCACATTCCACCACTGAAATTCAACATCCAGATAACTGAGCAAACTGAACCTCTCTAGGCTTCAGCTTTCTTAGGTATAAAATGAAGGCATTGGACTAAATGGTCTGTGTTTTGATGGAAGCATCTTAGAGGTATGTAACCACCTGTAATTAGTATGTAGTTTTAGGATTTCTAGACAAGACAATAAATTAGTTTTTAATTAATCAATTTAAGTGTGTTTATGTGTGTCTATGTATATATATATATATATATATATATAGGCATATGTATCATATAATAACATTTATGTCTCTTCTCTCAGATAAATTGTGCATTTCTTCATTTTTCCTTTAATCTCCTCTTGTTCCTGAGTTAACATTGACCCTACTGTCCCACACCAGAAATGTTCAATAGTGAGAGAAAAGATAAGCACAAAGAGGGAAATAGCAAGGAAATATTAAAATAGGATAGGCTGCCCACAAATGTTCTAAGCTTCTCTGTCTTGCCTCTTGTCAGAGGCTGTCAGATACAGAAAAGAAGACAAAATGGAAACAGATCAGTGTGCTAGGAATGAGAAGTTAAGTATAAACTTGGACTGTGACTAACTATTTTACCTTAGGAAAAAAGTACTTAAATTTTTTGGGGCATTAGTTTCCTTATTTATATGAGGAATGCAATGGATGATGCATTGGATAATATTGAAGCTGAAATCAGATAGATCTCCATTCAATTTGGCCTAAGACCCTTAGTAGCTGTGTGACTCTGGGTAAGTCACTCAGCTTCAATTTCCTCATCTATAAAATGGAAATAATAATAATACCATCTCTCTCCTCAGGTTGATGTGAAGATCAAATGAGATGGTATTGGTGCTCGACACATAGAAGGTACTATATACATGTTGTTATTAATATAATTATATGTAAATTTACTTTGAAAATGTGAAGAAAATTGAGTTTCATAATTTTGAGTTTCATAATTTCATAATTGAGTTTCATAATTCTTAATTGGAGTTTCATAATTTAGTTTCATAATTCAGAAATCTTTCTTTTTTTTTACCTTCTTGACTATGGTATTTTGTTTATGCTTTTTTCCAGTTAAATATTCATCTGATAAATATAATGTCAGATGTATAAATAAAAACAAACAAAAAAGAAAATAAACTGCCTGTAAATAACTCTACACAGTTGTGTTTTTATGAGTATATTAATTTTACTAAGATTGCAACCAAATTACCTTGTAAGAGTCAGAGGATCAGCAAGATTGTGCAATAGTTATTTTCAGTAGAGCCCTTTAAGCTAACAACCTCCAAAGGAGATAAACACTAAATATTTAATAATTAAAGCCAGAATAACAAAATATGAAGGGAGAAATAGCACACAAAGAAGGTAAATGTAAAATTTATTAAGAATGATATGAAATATTGAAATAACATCATAAAACTCAAGTACTTGAAGCTCACATTCACCGTCCTCACTCTCAGTTCTTCCCTTTCCCTGAAAAGTACGGGTGACATCCTCACAGGCTTCTGTGTTCATAATGTGACTGAAGTGGTGCCTGTCCCATCTCACAGAGCAGTAACTCATTTTTCATCACTGGCCTTCTCCCCTGCACCTACAAATAGCACAGAATCACATGAAAGAAATGAATATAACTGAGGTGGAGAGTGGTGAGGAGGATAATAGGGAAGAATAGCACAAGGTTTTCCATGATTCCAAAAGTGGGGCCTAAAAACCCTAGCTATGGGCTGTCATCACCCATGAAATTTACTTCAAGAGAGGCTTCAACTTAAGGAGTTTAAATCTGACCAGCATCAATGGTCTGTGCAGGAGATAAAAGACACAAGCCACAGCAACAAAAGGTGGAAAGTCAAATAGCACAGGGAAAAGCCAGAGGCACTTTTTAAAGCCTGCAAAACCAAAAGAAATCCAAGGAAGAAAGCCTGAAAGTACACCTGGTTCTCAAACATATACTGTGAGACAATTGAAGATGGAAAAAGAAAATGAGCAAAAATGTTTTTAAAAGGACCTTATAGCATTCTGAGTATTATGTTGTGAAGGAAAATAAAATGTCTAAAGTATATTAAAGGGGCAGCTAGGTGGTGCAGTAGATAGAGCACTGGCCCTGGAGTCAGGAGTACCTGAGTTCAAATCCGCCCTCAGACACTTAATAATTACCTAGCTGTGTGGCCTTGGGCAAGCCAGTTAACCTCATTGCCTTGCAAAAAACCTTAAAAAATAATAATAAAGTAAAATAAAGTATATTACAAAAAAAGAAATTTCAGATTTCTCAGACTATATAACAACAGCCACCAGAAATCTCAGAATGGTTCAAAAAAAAGAAATAAAAATATTAATATTGTAATTGTTAGATTTCAGATTTCTCAAAGAAAAAGTGAAGGTCAGCAATAGAACAGATAACATATTTTTTCTCCCTAATCTTGAGTGCGGGGTGGGGGTGGGGGGGGTCCAGCCTCCGCGGGGGTCCTTGGAACCTGACAGGAGGGATAGAGTCAGCAAAATGAGTTGAGTCAACAAGGTGGTAAAAGGCAGGAGCAGGTTGACTGACTCAGCTGCTTGGATTTATATTTATAGCCTCAGAATCATGTATGTTTCAAGCAAGCAAGCTAAGATCATTTCCTTGGTTTCAAAAGTGTACAGTTTTCATCATCAATCATATAGTTCATATGGTTACAAGTTTTAATCATGTGATTACAAGTTTAATTAATAATCATATAGTTAATTGATTTCTTATCCCTACTTAGACCATGATGACCTCAACCTGTCTGTTACCTTATCTATTACTACACTGTATAATTGTTAATTCATTTAAAGTTATTAATTAAGCAATTCTTTTAATGGAAAATATTTTATATTTTTTGTGTAAAATCTATTAGTGAGGGTCTTTATGCTTGTCCACCCATCCATTAACTCTTACAATAACCAATTTTTCTTTCAGGCCTTGTTGGTAGAAACCACAGTTTCCGTGACTTTTTTATTCTTTCCCATGAAACTAAGGCTGCTGGAGTTCACATATTGGTCACCTGTACTAACTATTTTCTCACCATCTTTTTCATATATTCCTGTGTATGGTAAGGGGGGGGACAAAACTATTAATTTCTCTGGAATTCTATCTGACCCATCTTGTATCTGTTTTCCCTGTATATATTCTGACATCTCCTTGGAATTCCCAGTGTTGGGTTTTCCAGAGATTTGATAATGTTAAAGCCTTTTGTGTGCCTCATGGAGAGGCAGTCCTGTTAAATTTGGACAGAGTTTATTTATAATCTGTTTTATTCAAGGAATTTTTCTGAAATCCTTCCTTTATAGTCATTCTACTTTTAGGGTGAGCAAATATTGTAATCAATAATAAACCTATAAATATTGGTATGCATGAAATCCATATATATATCGAAGAAGGAAATGTTCCATCAGGCAGTGTGACTGCCTTGAGTCTTCTTGCTGCAACTGTGTCAAACAGCTTAGAGACCCTGGCTCCCAACACTTGAGAAAAACTTGAAACTCAAAAACTTCTCTTTAGTTCTCAGAAGTGCTGCCATTCATATCCAGAGAACAACTGTGGAATTTAAATGTAGAGAAAATCATACTGTGCTTCATTTTTTAAAAATTTTTTTATTTAACATTTATTTTCTTTTTGTACAAATAATGTTTTTTTACATTAATAAAATATTCTTGTGTAAGAGTAAATGAAATACCCCCTCCCCCCATAAATATAGACTTGCTTGAGCGATAAAGGGGAGAGAAAAAAATTAAAATTAAAAAATAATAGTAATAATTGTAGGTATGGCCAGGTGGCTCAATGGACGGAGCACCAGCCCTGGAGCCATGAGCACTCAAGTCCACATCCAGCCCCATACATCCAACAATCACCCAGCCATGTGACATGCAAGCCATCTGAACCCCACTGCCCTGCAAAAACCAAAAAAAAAAAAGACCCAAAATAAAATAAAATAGTAATAATAGTAGGGGGTGCCTGAGTGGCAGACAGAGCATTGGCCCTTGAGCCAGGAGCACCCGGGTCCAAATCTGGCCTCAGACACCCAATGATCACCCTGCTATGTGGCCCCAGGCAGGCCACCCAGCCCCATTTGCCCTGAACCCCCCCAAAATAATAATAATAAAAAAATGTGCTTGAGTCTTTGTTCCAACACCAACAACTCTGTTGCGGGTGGATCACATTCTTTATGGTAAGTCCATCACTAAAGTTACTTCCATATTTTTCCACCATTGCCATTGCTGATCACAACTCCCTCCTTTCGTATTTCTCCACTACCATGTACTATATTTTCTCTCTCCTTTCACTCTGACTCTGCTGTAGGGTAGCTGAGTGGTGCAGCAGACAGATCCCTGGCTCTGGGGCCAAGAGGCACTGAGCCCCCATACCACCCCTTAGGCCCAGCATCCACCTGGCCCTATGGTCCTGGACAGGCCATCTAATCCCAGCCCTTGCAAGAAGTAAAAAAGAAAATGTGTTATATCTGACCACTCTCCCCCCATGGTCCATCCTCTCCTCCATCACTCACATCCCCACCTTCCCCTGTCCCTGCCCTCTCCTTCTTACTCCAGATGCCTATACCCTATTGAGTATATATGCTGTTTCCTCTCTTAGCCACCTCTGCTGAGAGCAAAGATTCCCTCATTCCCCCTTGCCTTCCTCCCTTCCATATCATTGCAGAAGCTCATTGTAATAAAGAAAAATCTTATTATATGAGATATTTTGGCCTATTCCCCCCTCTCCTTTTTCTTTATCCCATTACATTTCCATTTTTTTTATTGACTCCATTTTTACACCATATTTTATCTTCAAATTCAGCTTTCTCATGTGTTTCAACTATAAAAGCTCCCTCTACCTGCTCTATTAACTGAGGTTCATATGAGTATTATCAGTGTCATTTTTCTATGCAGGAATACATGCAGTTCATCATCAAGTCCCTCATATTTCCCCCTTCTCCTCCAATCTCTATGCTTCACCTGAGTCCTGAATCTGAAGATCAAACCTTCTGTTCAGCTCTGGCCATTCCAACAGGAACATTTGAAATTCCCCTGGTTCATTGAAAGTCCATTTTTTTCCCTGGAAGAAGACATTCAGCCCTGCTGGGTAGTTGATTCTTGGTTGCATTCTAAGCTCTTTTGCCTTCCAGTATATTATATTCCAAGCCCTACGAGCTTCCAGTGTAGTTGCTGCTAAGTCCTGTGTGATCCTGACTGCAGCTCCACGATATTTGAACTGTGTCCTTCTAGCTGCTTGTAATATTTTCTCTTTGACTTGGGAGTTCTGGAACTTGGCTATAATATTCCTAGGGGTTGGTCTTTTGGGATCCCTTTCTCCGGGGATCAGTGGATTCTCTCCATTTCTATTTTGCCCTCTGCTTCTAGAATATCAGGGCAATTTTCCTGTAGTAATTCTTTGAAAATGATGTCAAGGTTCTTTTCCTGATCATGACTTTCAGGTATTCCAATAATTTTTAAATTATCTTTCCTAAGTATGTTTTCCATATCAGTTGTTTTTTCAATGAGATATTTCACATTTTCTTCTAATTTTTCATTTTTTTGGTTTTAAAGTATTGATTCCTGATTTCTGGTAAATTCATCAGTCTCCCTGAATTCTATTCTCTGTCTGAAGGATTTGTTCTCCTCAGAGAGTTTTCTTATCTCTTTTTCCATCTGGCCAATTTTACTTTTTAAAGCATTCTTCTCAATAACTTTTTGAACTGTTTTATCCATTTGACCTAAGCTGGTTTTTAGCATGCTATTTTCTCCAGCAGGTTTTTGGATTTCCTTGACTAAGCTGCTGACTTCATTTTCATGTTTTTTCCTGCATCTCTCTCATTTCTTTTCCCAATTTTTCTTCTAACTCCCTCATTTGATTTTCAAAGTCTTTTTTGAGCTCTGTCATAGCCTGAGCCCAATTTCTGTTTTTCTTGGAGTCTTCAGATGCAGGAGCTTGTGCTTCGTCATCTTCAGACTGAGTATTTTGATCCTTCTTGGGCTCATATGCAAAATATTTCTCAATGGTGTTCCTCTTATTTCTCTGCTTGCTCATTTTCCCAGCCTGAGCCTGGTTTGGGAGTGTTTCCTGAGCTTTTGGGACACTCCCACAAGGGTCTCAGTGTGAGAGGCTCTATCCTCCCTCCTGGTCTGTGAATGACCATATGCCCCACCTCTGCCATGGGGCTGGGGGGGGGGGGCTGCTGTCTATGGGGGGGGGCCTAGACTGCAATCAGGATCTGAATGTGGTCAGAGCCCCAGAGTCTTGTTCCAGGGGCAGAGCTCTGCAGTCTCTCTTTCTTCCTAGGTTCAATGGGCTCATGCCCTGGGGGCTCTTGCTTACTGGCTCTGCCTGCTTCTGGTTCCTGGAACTTGTCTGGCCATGCTGCTGGCTGTGTGCCCTGAGGGCTGGGATTTATGTGCTAGCTCTGGCAGAGGTCCCCCGCTGTTCCCCCAATTTGAGCTTAGTGCTCCCTGGGGTGTAGCTCTGGAGACTCCCCCCCCCCCCCCAGCCGCAGCTCCCAATGCCCTGGGGCTGCCTCCAGGAGGCTGAAGTTCTTTCCCTCTGGTGGGCCACCCCTCCGACCCCGGGGAGCAGCGTCTTTCTGCTCTTTTCCAGGTTACCTTAAGTAGGAGAGCTGCCACACTGGGTCACTCTGTGGGTTCTGTCTCTTGAAAGTTTAGTTAGAGTCCTTAGCTTATGAGTTTTATGAGAGAGCGCCTAAGACACGATCTGTTCTTGTTGCCATCTTGGCTCCGCCCCACTGTCCTTCATTTTTAAAAGTTGTCTTTTGTATTATGTCTTTTTTTCTTTCTCAATTTTTTTCTGTTAGATTTGATTTTTCTTTCCCAACATGATTAATATGAATCTTTACTTATCATAGTTATATATAAAGCTTATATTAGATTGCTCTCTGTTAGAGAAGGAGGGAGAGAAGGGAGGGAGGGAGGGAAAAAATGTAAAACTCAAGCCTGGTCAAAAGAAAAAAGATTGTTAAATCTACCATTGTCTCACTATTTGACAAATATTGTTGGGAAAACTAGAAAATAGAATGACAAAAACTAGGCATAGATTCACATTTCACACCTTATAAGAAAATAAGGTCAAAATGGGTATAGGATTTAGACATAAAGGGAGACACCACAGATAAATTAATAGACCAAGAAATTATGTATCAGATCTATGGAAAGGAGACAAATTTATGACCAAAAGAAATAGAAATACATTATAAACTGCAAAATGAATTATTTTGACTATATTTTACACTAATAAAATCAATGCTGCCAAAATTAGAAGGAAAGCAGAAAGTGGGAAACAATCTTCACAAATGGGAGTTCTAATAAAGGTCTCATTTCTAAAATATATAGAGAATTGCACGAAATTTATGAGGTTACAAGTCATTCCTCAATTGATAAATAGTCAACAGATAGGAATAATTTTCAAATGAAGAAAGTAAAACATTATTTGAAAAAATACTGCAATCATTTTTGATTAGAGAAATGCAAATTAAAACAGCTATAACTTATACCTATCAGATTGGCTAAGATGAGAAAAAAGTGATCAGTGTTGGCAAGGTTGTGGGAAAATTGGGACATCGATGCATTGCTGGTGGAGTTGTACACAGATCCAGTCATTTTGGAGAGCAATATGGAACTATGCCCCAAAAGCTATAAAGCTGATTATACCCTTTGACCCAACAATTCCAATTCTAGGTCTAAATCTAGAAGAAATCATAAAAAAATGGGAAAAATCCACATGTTCCAAAATATTCATAGCAGCTCTTTTTGTAGTTGGCAAAGAATCAGAAATTGAGGGGATGCCCATCAATTGAGGAATGGTCAAACAAGTTACCGTATATGAATATTATGGAAAACTATTGTTCTATAAGAAAGCATAAATGGTCAAACTCTAGGAAAGCATGGAATGAATTACAGTATCTAATACTGAGAGAAGAAAGCAGAACCAAGAGCACAATGTACACATTAACAACAACATTGTGAAATAATCAACATTAATGGATGCAGCTCCTCTCAGCAGTTCAGAGAGCTAGGACAACCCTATTAGATCAACTATGGACAATGCTATCCCCAGCCAGAGGAAGAAAAACAAAACACAGGAAAAAAACCTTTCCAATTCTGATGAATCCTACATTTACTTTTTAAAAAATATCTCTTATGTATTTCTTTCCCTTAATCCTAATTCCTTATATCAAAAATGACTAATTTGTAAACATGTTTAACATAAATGTGTACATATACTATTAACCTGACTGCTGCTGAAGGGAGGGGAGTGGGAAGGGAGGGTGAAAGGAAATTTTGTTGCTTAAAAATATACATATGTATATGGATGAATGTTGAAAAAGTTCATAACAAGTATTTGGAAAAATAAAATATCAACTTAAAAAAGGAAAACTACTATTGCATATCATTGGAAAAATAAAATATTTAATAGAGAAAGATAAAGAGGATTGAATTTCTCTAGGTCAGGATTTCTTGACTTTATTTTGTATTTCAAGGACTACTTTGGCAGTAGAGTGAAACCTATAGATCCTATTATCAATGACTTGTCATTATAAATACTTAGGCTAGGGGCAGCTAGGTGGTGCAGTGGATGGAGCACCAGCCCTGGAGTCAGGCATACCTGAGTTCAAATCCACCTTCAGATACTTAATAATTACCTGTGTGGCCTTGGGCAAACCACTTAACCCCATTTGCCTGGCAAAAACCTAAAAAAAATACTTAGTCCCGAGTGATTAAAATGTTTTTTATTCATTCTTTGCAAAGTAGAACCTATTCTCCTAATGAAAGGAGGCCCCAAATTACAACAATGTCCAGTCTTATATGTTCCTCTCCAATCACTGGCTGGGTCACAATCTAATTGACATATTCAGCCTATATGTTTTCCTCACCCTGCTCACTATACTAATGAGCACAGAGGAGTGTACAGTAATATGCATGAACCTCCTTGAGCAGACCCTATATCAACTGGGAACCAGATGGGGCAGTCCTGATCTAATCTCAGGTCTGATCAGGTTAGGGTCAACTCCTTTGTCTTACACTCACATATCTGTCCATGGGCACCTACATGGGCAGACCCTAGTCTTTTTTGTGTATTTCACATTTACCTCTTATATGTCTATGTATGTACAAGACTGACATGCCATATAGATAGATAGAGATATGGATATATAGCTGTGTGTGTGTTTGTGTGTGTGTGTGTGTGTGTGTGTGTGTGTGTGTATGTGAGCTTTTGCCAATAAAATCAAATTAGCAAAAAATAAAAAAACTTAGTCTGAACTCTGCTCCAAACAATTTCTACTTCCTTAATCTTACACCTTTTGGTCCTCCATGGTTAATAATTATTCCAATACCATTCATGTTAATTTATCCCTTCAGTTAAAAATTCAAAGCAAACCCAAAACAAAAACACTCACTTTACAGTAACTGACTTTCTAAGCAGTCTCTTTAGGGACTAAGGAGAACACAGGTCAGTAAAGGAAAAACAAGGTATCTCACTGTAATTCCTATTCAGAACTTTCACTAATTTCTTCCCTCTCCACCCTCCAGCCTAATGACCCTCAACTTTGTTGTTACACATCAGTTTTGTGTCAGTGCTTCCAGTTAAGAGAACTTACTGCATCTCTCCTCTGGTGACAATTTGTGTCCCAGACATGAGGAGGTTACATGAAAGCCTGTCAAAATCCAGTCCCACACATCATATCCTGAATCCAGCTGACCAATTCTGTATCCTGGCACCTAGCCCTGGAGAGGTAAATGTGGGAATAGAAAGAAGAAGAGAGATAAGGATTATGAGTATATGGCACAAGACAGATGCTGATAAAGGACAGATAAGGATACTCTCTACTACTGTTCATTAAGGAGTTGTTAAAGCAGAACCAAATTAAGTCAATTATTCCAAGTGACTAACCTCAGATGCATAGGACTTTCAGGAAGTTCAGAAGGCTTACTATTTACAACTCAAATCTCTCCTGTCTTCTGAGCATGCTAGTCCTTATGAAAGTTATCATGTTAGTATGTATTCTATTTTTTTTGAGTTCTCATAGCTTCTGGGAAGGTAGGGTATGTTAATGTGACATGTAACTTGAGTGAGGGTACCAGTATCAATACTTATATAATAAATTTTGATTTTTCTTTTTTTCATAGATAAAAATAAAATACTTAAAAGATGCATTATTTTCTTTCTATCCCTACCCCTTCAATATATTTATTGTTTTGCCTTCTTTCCAGAACAGGTGTCAAATACAGAGATTGGGCTTTATGAGACCCATACCATTCCCAAATGCAATCCAAACCAGGTTGAAATATAATTGAGAAATATTTAACAAAATAAATAAAAATACATTAGCAATGGTTTTCTAAGTCAACATGTGGCTTACAGAGATCCTTATGTACAATTTTAATGACCTTTATAGAGGTCATTCTGCTATAGAAAATTTGGGCATCATCAGCCTCCCTTCTGGAGCAATACCGATGCAAACAGAAATACTGAATTGAATCTGAAATAAACAGTAACAAAATGATGAATTCATTGGAAAGTGGTCTGTAAAAATGGTAAGCTTTGAGAACTTTATTTAAAAATGTTTTATGGGCAGAGTTCATCTAGCATTAGTAAGTATGTCCATGAATCAATGTCTTACTCTCTCTTGGTTATACTTTTCTACTCTATTAAATGAGAGATTTGGACTAGAAGATCACTAAGGCTCATTTGAAGTCTAAATATGATTCTAAGTCATGTTTATGATAGGTTTGCCTATCTTCAGATGAACAGATTTCCTAATACTCTATAAAAATTGTATTTTTTCTACTTATTCAATGACTTCTTTGCAATTGGTTTAAATTCCTTTATGAGAACTTATTTTGTTCCTTGCCACAACTGCATCTCAAGGATTCTCTGAGTAGAGTATTTGGCACAGATAGATTGTTAAAAAATATATTTAGTCATCTCTGTTTTCCTCTGGTTCTCATCTCTACACCACTGATTTTGGGACTTGGTAAGCTCTCCTCAGAAATTTACTTTCTTATTAGTCTCTGAATCTGAATGATGCATCAGATATGATGTTATGGATGAAATTTTTGAGGAACACACTTCAGGGACTTATACATAAACTAAGAATTACATTATAAGATAAGTTAAGGACACCAGAATGGGTGTAATGTATAGAATATTGGCCTTGGAATCAGAAAGACCTAAGTTGAAGTTTTTCATCTGGCACATATTGGTCTTCCCATAGTTGGCAAATGGTATTCCTAAAGGCACACAGCTTCTCTTCCTCAATGGTTCTCTATTTCTTCTAAGATGAAATACCAGTGCTATGTTTAGCATTTCAACCTCCTTCATAATCTGGTTTCTTCCTATCATTCAAGGCTGATTATACATTATTTCTTCTCATGCATTCTACATGCTAGAAAAAATAGAATGCTTGCTGTTCCCAATATGTAGTATTCCATTCCCCCCCCCACTTTCTTTAGCACATTCTAATGCCTAGGATCCTCTTGTTCCTTGTCTCTGAAAATATAAACATAGATACATAAATACACACATTTATACACATAGAGTTCTATACCAGTCACTGAGAATGTGGGAAAGCCAGAGAGCTTTACCATTCCATCATATTTTCCTCAATTGTCTCTCCTGATCTACCAATACAGTAACCTTTTTATGCTTCTCTTGAATTTTGTGCTTGACTTTTTTTTTTTATTCAGCGATGGTCTTTTAATCAGGAATACTTGAAAGTCTCCTTAAATATACATTTTTCTCTGGAAGGAATATATTCAGTTGAGCTGGGTAGGTTATTTTTGTTTGTAATCCTAGCTCCTTTGCATTCTAGAATATTATATTCCAAGTCCTCCAATCCTTTAACAAGGAAGCTGATAAATCTTGTGTGCTCCTGACTATGGCTCCATGAAATTGAATTGTTGCTTTATGACTGCTTAACAATATTTTTTTCTTGACCTAAGTGCTCTGTAATTTGCCTAGAAGTGGAATATTTCTAGGGGGTTTCATTTGAGGATGTCCTTCAGGTGGGTTTTTTTTTTTCAAATTTCATTTTACTCTATGGCTTTAATAAATTGGAGAATTTTCTTTTGAAACATGATGTGTAGTCTCTTTTTCAGTCAGGGCTTTCAGGTAGGCAAGTAATTCCAACAACATTCAGTTGTTTATCTGATGAAATGATTCACATTTTCTTTTATTTTTTCATTATTTTGACTTTGCTTTTTTGCTTCTTAGTATCTCATGGAATCATTGGATTCCTCTTGCCCAATTTTAACTTTTAAGGCATTCTTTTCTTCAGTGGATTTTTATGTCTCTTTTACTATTAGGCTAATTGTGTTTTTTGAGGTGTTCTTTACTTCAGTTGTTTTTTGTATCTTTTTTATCAAGCTATTAACTCTCTTTTCATGATTATTACATCACTCTCCTATCTTTCCCTGGTTTTTCTCTTTTTAAAAATTTTTTTTTAAATTTATTTAAGGCAATGAGGTTATGGGACTTGCCTAAGGTCACACAGCTAGATAATTATTAAGTATCTGAGGTCAAATTTGAACTCAGTTCCTCCTGACTGCAGGGCCAGCGCTCTATCCATTGCGCCCCCCCACCAATTTTTCTTCTACTGCTCTTATCCCTACCTATTCTAGGATTTCATGTTTGGGCTTGTTTTCGATTAGAAAAAAAAATAGAAAAAATTCTTTAAAATTCTAATTTTCACACTATTCTCTTCTTTTAAATAGTCTTAGACTGGAAAAATACCTTAACCAACCTTTTCTTGATTCTGTCACTCTAAAATCTGATTTGAGGCATTGTGTTAATGTTGTCTCTTGGGGACTGCTGGAAGAATTTGGCTGGTCTACTGATTCTAAACTATCATCTTGACCCTGCTCTTGGCTTCTTTTTAATCAATCAATCAATGTACAAGTAATGATCTCTCTTAAAGTACCAAGATAAGAATCATGAGAGATATAGAGGGTACTAAGACTTGCTATGTTCTTTTTTTTAAATTAATTTCTTTTTTTTTTATCCATATGCATATATAAATTTTTAAGTTACCAAATTTCTTTCTACCCTCCCTTCCCACCCCACTCCCCTCAGCAGGGAACAATCAGTTTAGCATTAAACATGCATATTTTTGATAAACATGTTTGCAGATTAGTTATTTTTGGTATGAGGAATTAGGATTAAGGGAAAGAGATACATAAGAGCTAATTTTGTAAAGTATTCATCAGATTCTGAAAGGTTGGATTCTTTTTTTGTTTATTTTTTTTTTTTTTTTCTTCCTCTGCATGTTGATAACATCGTCCATAGCCAGTCTAATACAGTTGGCCTAAGCTCTCTGAACTGCTGAGAGGAGTTGCCTCCATCAGGGTTGATCATCTCACAATGTTGTTGTTAATGTGTACATTGTGCTCTTGGTTCTGCTTTCTTCTCTCAGTATCAGATACTATAAGTCATTCCATTGCTTCTCTAGAGTTTGACCATTTATGGTTTCTTATAGAACAATAATATTCCATAGTATTAGTTTATCATAACTTGTTTGACCATTCCTCAATTTATGGGCATCCCCTCAATTTCCAATTCTTTGACACTACAAAAAGAGCTGCTATGAGTATTTTGGAACATATAGGACTTTTCCCATTTTTAATCATTTCTTCTGGATATAGACCTAAAATTGGAATTGTTGGGTCAAAGGGTATGAAGGGTTTTTGTACTTTGGGCATAGTTCCCTATTGCTCTCCAGAATAGTTGGATCAGTGTACAACTCCACCACCAGTGCATCAATGTCCCAATTCTCCCACAACCTCTCCAACATTGATCATTTTCCTTTTTCTTCATCTTAGTCAATCTGATAGGTGTGGGGTGATACCTCATTGTTGTTTTAAGACATGTTATTTTCCTTCCAAGAGCTAGCAAGCTAGTTTAGGAAACAAGATTTGTAAACATGAAAAAAATAGCTAACTGTATAAGTCAGTAATAATACATTAGAAAGGATGTATGGAAAATAGTGAAGGAGTTCCACAAGATGTATCATTTCCATTTGGGGTAATTAGGGAAAAAAACATTGTAGAATGTTTACTTTGAATTGTGCCTTGAAAAATAGAAGAATTTTTGTAGATGGAAGTGATTATGTGCAAATTGGTAATAAGATGAAAGTGTCATTACACCTTGGGATAATAACATGAGTAATCTACTGATAAGTGAATGATATTCAATAATTAAACCTGAAGAATTGCCCCATTTATTAAACTCAGCAGAACTGGGGGGGGGGTAAATCTCAGTACTCCTACTTCAGTGGAATAGAAATTACTACAGTTGGACAATTAACCAGATTTACTGAGGGTCAAAAGTATTGGCTTCCTGCCTAGAGCAGGAATTGTAGCCCCAACTGAATTCAGTCCACTGCAGCAAAGATCATGAGCATGACACTGCATCCTATTGTTTTTTCTGCTGATGTGTGTAATATGCATACCCAGTAGTTTATAAAATATTGTTGTGCTTTGTATACAAATAGCCTTCAATAAAAGGGTGGTTTTCTATATAGATGGGTGAAGCTGAGAAAGTCAATGCACAAGTGCCACTTAGGTCTGTCTGCCCTTTCCCCAGAATAGAAGGGGCAATGTTGATGCCACTCAGGTCAGTGACTCCTGTTAATTTTTCTATCATGATACCTCCTCACCCTCTTCATCTATTGAATTTCTACTCTTTCTTTATATCTTATCTCAAACTCTGTTTCCTCCAAAGCCTCCCTTGATTTTCCAAGTCATTGATTTTCCAAGACTTTCCCCTTCAGATGTCATATGATATTTTGTTTTATTCTTCCTTAATACACTGAAAATACATTATTTTATATTATAGTTTATGATACTTGTTTCTTCTCCTTAAATCCTTTTCCTCTCCTCCCCCTCACTTTCTCAACCCACTATAAAATAAGACATAGAACATGTGGTGGCTAGAGCACTGAACTTGGGCCCAAGAAAAAAAAGAGGTTCAAATCCTTTCTCAGACAAGGCAAGTCCTTCACCTCTCCGTGCCTCACTTTCTTCACTGATAAAATGAGAATGAACTTGATTGTTTCAGTCAATAATAATTTATCAAATGTTTAAATTATTAAATTTAACATGTTAATTCATACCATGTGCTAGGCACTCTTAAAAGTTTTGGGAATATAAGAAATACAAAAAAATAATCCCTGTTCTCAAGAAGTTCAGTCTAATGTTTCTATGTGAGAGTGTCCCTTAGCTAGCAGTGCTCTCCATACAGTAAACACTTGCAAGCCTGGCCTCATAAAGGTTGACTCGGCAGTTCAGGTTTGAAATTAGAAAAAATTGAGATATTCATGTATTGAGATATTCATGAATTGAACATAACATAACAAAAGATCTAGTCAGCCATAGCTTGGAAAGAATACTCATCTGGGATACAGCACTGGTTCAGGTAGATTCAGTTTCCCTTATTTCTGTTTAGGAAAAGGTCTGGGTAGTAAGAATCAGCATTTCCCCAAAGAGTGAGACATCCATATCAAGTCTGAGATGTTCATGTGGGTTAGCCTCTTTTATAACCTTAGATTGCTGGGAAGCTATCTCAACAGCCTAAGCTCCGGAATAAACAAGTGTCAAGGATTGCTCATTTGTCTTTTAGCGGGGAGAAAACTCCTCAACAAAAACAAACAAAAAAAAAAAAAACCAAAATCTAGCATCATCTACATGGTAGGAACTCTGGTAGAGTTTATCCCTACTATTACACTTAATAAATATTCATTGAATTGAATTGAATTAAATGAATCACTTGACATCATAATAATTATCCAACTTCTTTCCTTGGACATTCCCAGCAATTCTTTCCAAGTCACTCATGTGAACCACCTGATGTCCAAAAGGAATAAGAAGTAGTCAAAGTAAAGATGAACCTAATCTATCCAGTTCTATTTCAACTTCTCGTCATAAGTCAGGTTACTCAGCAGTTATGTGCCTGGCTATCAGGCAACTTTTGGGAATCTAGAAATGGGGAAAAGAGCACAGCTGTCACTATGTTTAACTGTAAACCCAGGATCTTTCTGTGCACACCTATTTATGAAGCACACACCTGTATGGGTATTTCTCAGGTCTAATCTTTGCCCTACTTCTTCCTTTCCTATCTGATATCTTGTTTTGAATTCCTTTTTTACTTCTCATTTTTCCCTTTCTGGTGACTCATGATTACTCAGAACTTTCATCCTACCTGCCCTGCCTGTCTACCCACCTGAGTCTTTCTATTATATCCTTCCCTCTTAGGTCTGATCTCCTTAGATATGTCTCAAACTCCAAGATAATCTTTTGATCCTTTCTTTTCTCCCTACCACTAAAATTCCTCTTTTTTTTTTTTGGTACTTTCACTGGGTGCTGGGAAAACAAATCTATTAAATAAATTTCTATCAAGATGAAAATGACTGATAGCTACCCCTTAACTTCCTAATGATATTTTCTTATTTAACCATTTTTTTTGGTTAATTTTTCAGAGATGACAGTTGGTGTAAAGATTTTGCCATAATATCTGTGCCTTTTTGATTTATTTTATTTGATTTTATTCTTAAAGGTTAACAGTTGGCATACTACCTATGTGAATTATTTGGTAATTTATTTTCAAGATTTGAGAGACCTAGGAAACCACTGAGTACACTCCCATCATTTTATCAAGGATATATAACTGAGGCCTGGACAGGAAAAGTCACCCAGCTAGGAAGTGACATCGCTTGGTCTCCACCTGAGTTCCTTTGACTCCAGAAATAGGATTGTTCCCATACGACCCTGCTTCAAGGACACAGAAAGGTAAAAACAAAATTATGTAAAGAGGTAGAAAACCTTAACCAGTGTATGAGTATGGCAGTATGACAGGAGAGGCTTTGGGAAAGAGATGTGTAATACTTGAGCTGTCTTTGGCAAGAAGCCAGGGACTTTAGGAAATGGAGATGGAAGGCATTGTCTCTCAGATCTGGAGAGGTGGGGGGGAAATTTGAGTGAGAGCAAGAAGGCAAGAGGCAATTGGTGATTTTTTTTGAGAAGTGGGGACACACAAAATCTACTCTTCTTCATCTGACTAGTCCTGAAAAGGTGGTGATAGCTCCTTTCACGGTGAAGGGAAACGGTCATTACTATTTTACTCTTCCCTTTCCTAATGTCTTTGTTTGGAAGTGACCTTGTTATATCTTTTCAGCTTAATTTTGTTTTGAAATAATGAAATGGCTCAACTTCAACAGCAAGATTAAACAGATCTCTCCTCTCTTCAAGTGAAGGCCTAAATGTCTATGCTTTAGGGAATAACTTGTCAGCTGAAAGGATACCTGAGTCATGGGAGGAGGTGTGTTATAATGGAAAGAAGGCCTGGCTAGAGTGAAAGCCTCTGACAATTACTAGCAAGCAAGATGCTTAATATTTCTGACTTTTTTATTACACATTTTAGCTCATTTTATCTTCATCTAAGTGCTCTGAGAATAATTGACTTAAACACATGTTCTGGATTGTGTCTAGGTTCTCTAAATGGATAGTAGAAAGGTACTCAATATACAGGAGGAATCAGAATATGGGACAGGTATGCACAAAAAGAAGGCATAATACAAAATACTTTAAGGACATGATGACAGAAAAAATTGAAGCAAGATTCAGTAACATAGCTATTCTTAACATAGCTCAATAGAATATAAAGTTCACTGTGGGACTATAGGCATTTCAACTTGGTACTATCTACATCAAAGTTCCTAATCTTTGGCCAGATGGACCAGGGTTAGTGGTCTCAGGGACTGCTTCATCATACTCAAAATGGCCTTCAGCACTGAATCACCATAGCCAGCCATGATGCACCTAAGGAATTTATCTTTCCTAAAGTATCTAAGAACTGAGCAAGCTCATGCACACAGACAAAAAGGGAAGCTCTTTATGCATGCCTGTTCAACCAGTTATATTAAAGAGTAAGTTGGGAATCAGAAGTTAATTATTCTCTCATTTTCTACATAAGGGGTCATGTCAAGCATATATTTTTCCTCTAAAACTTTTAACCTTTTAACCTGTATTTCTTTTCTAACCAAGTTACCTCTCCACTCTCTTCCTGATTCCTAACCTATTCTCTTTTCTTCCTCTTTCCTCTTTTTTTTTTTATTAGTACTATGGGGTTGAAAGAGCTAAGGGATAAGGAAAATCAGATCCAGTCTTGCCAGAGGGTACTTTGAGGCATAGCACCTTTTATATAGGTTAGTAATAGGCCTTGGAGAGTCAGGACTGTGTGAGATTTGAGGTAAAGTAGAAAATTGAAGTGGGATATAGATTTTATCCCAGGAATAAAAATCTGCAATTGTGCTGATTCCCCAATCCCAGAAGTTAGGTGAACGTCTGGATAGTTGATGAAAGGAGAAGAGACAACTTGACTCTAGTCTAATGGTTCAGGCAAAATCTGGAAGCCAATGATATCTGTGGAAATTCTGGATCCTTGTTTAGAAGTCTAAGAAAGATCCATTTAGCCTTTGACAACTGAGAAGTAGGCAGACCTCTAGCTTCATGAATGGTTTTTATACCTTGATAGAAGACCACCTCTGGAAACAATTCAGGATTGGTTTCTGTCTCTGTAGTGCAACACTGGAAGGAAAGGCAGTATTGGACAGAAATGCATTCTTTTCTAGATGTAAAACACAGGCATCTCTAAAAGTAAAAAGAACTATAGTGTCACAACTGTTTGTCTATGTGTAGACAAACTGGCTTCTCTAACTAATTAACTTCTCTATGAATTAAGGTCACACAATGTCCTCTTGCCTCATACTCCTTTACTGAAATAATATGGATATTGCTCTAGGTGCTGAATAAAACAAAAGCTTGGTCTCTTTCAAAAGGAAAATTACTTAAGCTAAAAGAAAAAGTAAAACACAGGAAGACAATAGGCAATTTAACCTGGTTAAGGATGTAATAATCATTGTGAAATTTCAATGCAGTCAAGGTCTTTCATTGTTCTTTCTTTTCCTTTCTCATCTTTGTTGAAGTTTTTTGATTCCCTTATAAGCCACTCTTGTAGCAATCACCAGAATCTTGACAGATGATTGGAAATTACATTGTACCATTTCATGAGAGGGCTCAGCATAAACAGAAAAAATCTCATAACTTCTATGTAGTCAGCAATTTATGCACATGCTCCCTGAAATGCTATAAAATAAGCAATTTTTATAAATTGCTGAGATAAATGAATGCTTACAAGTTGCTTTCAAGTTGAAAGCTTAAGTTTTGATTTTTGTTCAAGGCGAATTTTTTTTAGTCACTCAGTCAACAATCATTAATTTTTAAAATATAATTTAATTGATGTCTTCTGTTTTTTTATGACCAAAATGCCCCTTCCTCCCTTCTAAGAGTCATTCATATAACAAATATATTTTTAAAGAAAAAGAGTGGGGTGGCTAGGTGGCACAGTAGCCCTGGAGTCAGGAGTACCTGAGTTCAAATCGGACCCCAGACACTTAATAATTACCTAGCTGTGTGGCCTTGGGCAAGCCACTTAACTCCATTCATTGCCTTGCAAAAAACTTAAAAAGAAAAAAGAAAAAGAGCAAGGGAAGCAAATCAGGGTAATAAATAAAAAAATTGAAAACATCTGAAACTATATGTAATGTTCTACACCCGCGGGCCTCCCACCTCTCCAAAGGAATTAGGAGACGCCTTCTCATATCTCTTCTCTGAAGTCAGACTTTCAGCAAACTGCCAATATGGAACTGGATGCCAAAAGAAAAAAAAAGTCCCCGCTTCCAAGAAGTTCACAATTTAATGTAAAAGGCTTAGGAATCAGAAAGATAAACTTTCAAAAACTTTACTTTTCACACTGAATTTTTTTTATCTGTAAAAACCGATGAGATTGCATGACCTCTAAACTCTAATATACTAAACTATAGCTCTCTCCCCCACACAGCAGAAGCGCTGTGTGTGCGCGTGCCAATCAATATTTTATTTTATTTTAAGGTCTTTGCAAAGCAATGGTTAAGTAGCTTGCCCAAGGTTACACAGCTAGGTAATTAGTAAGTGTCCGAGGCCGGATTTGAACTCAGATACTCCTGACTCCAGGGCTGGTGCCACCTAGCTGCCCCAGTAAATTAATTCTTCTTTTTAATTTTTTTAGGTTTTTGCAAGGCAATGGGGTTAAGTGGCTTGCGCAAGGCCACACAGCTAGGTAATTAGTAAGTGTCTGGGGTCGGATTTGAACTCAGGTACTCCTGGTGCTCTATCCGCTGCGGCACCTAGCCGCCCCCAATCACTATTTTAGAGAAAATGAATTTGGACACGAGTAGGTCCTGTAGTTTTGTCCATGAAGTTCCGTTTTCCCTAACTTTTATAAATTCACACTATCTGTGGCAGAGCCCCTCCTCTCCTGCGTTTATCAGATAACTTCTTTCTGCCACAGGCAGGGTGGGGAATCGGAAAAGGTAGGCTTAGCCAGACACCTTTGTGCCAGGGCTGTGGGGTGGGGACCAACGGGCAGGAGGGCCGCCGGGGCTGGTCTCTCCCTCACACAAGTTCAGTCCCAGACCCGGAGACTCCTCGGACTCGCTGGTTACCTGAGCCGGGGAACCACGTCAGCGCCACATCATCTGGGGCTTTTTATACAGAAAGGAAACAGGAAAAGAAGGCGAGCGAGCGAGGGAGAGAGGAAAAAAGAAACCCGAGCCAGCCAATCAGGAGGGGAGCCCAGGCGCACAAAGGGAGCCGGGGCCGGGAGGGTCGGGGGCGCCCGCCGAGGGGGCCTCTCAAACTTCGGGCGCTGCCTCCGAAGGCGGGCCGGGGGGCGGGCGGCGCCTCGGGGGGCTCCTCGCCCCCTCCCACTGCGGCGCCCGCGCGCCCGCCCGAGGGTGGGAGCCCGTCCGTGCGGCAGGGAGCGAGGCCCCGGCCCGGCCTCCCCGGGGCTCCGGGGAAGATGCTGCAGTCCCTGGCCGGCAGCTCCTGCGTGCGGCTGGTGGAGAGGCACCGCTCCGCCTGGTGCTTCGCCTTCCTGGTGCTGGGCTACCTGCTCTACCTGGTCTTCGGCGCCGTGGTCTTCTCGTCGGTGGAGCTGCCCTACGAGGACCTGCTGCGCCAGGAGCTGCGCAAGCTGAAGCAGCGCTTTCTGGAGGAGCACAAGTGCCTGTCGGAGCCGCAGCTGGAGCAGTTCCTGGCGCGGGTGCTGGAGGCCAGCAACTACGGCGTGTCGGTGCTGGGCAACGCCTCGGGCAACTGGAACTGGGACTTCACCTCGGCGCTCTTCTTCGCCAGCACCGTGCTCTCCACCACAGGTAGGGGGGCCTGGCCCCTTCCCCCGCTCCCTTCTGCCTGGCCCCCACCGGGGGGCCCGAGCCCGCACCCTCCCTCCCCGCCGCCAGCCCGGGGCCGTCAGAGGGGGGCCAGACAGGACAGGAAAGCCCGGGCCGAGAGCCAAGGAGTTGGGTGCTGCTGCTCCCGGCCCGGACCGTGGGGAAACTGGACTGAGCGGCCCCTTCCTGCTGCATGCTTTTAGGGCTGGGTGAGAAAACCACAGCTCCCAGCACAGCCCGAGACCGGGCAGTGTTCGAAGTGGGAGTGATCTCACCCGCTTTTCTATCCCAAACCAGAAAGCCAATGTCATATTTAACGGAATGTCATAGGTAACGATCCTCAGGGATGCTGCGAGAGCGGCATAGAGCCCAGCCTTTTTTCTTTGATGCATTCTTGGCTGAGAGTCTTTGGAGGATTACCTTTACAGCTGACCTCTGTGAGGACAGGAAGGATGGGCTTTCTTTTCAAAGTTAGAGGCCGGGAAGGGAGCGTCTTAATTGCTCGTGATCTGTCGAAATGAGGGCACAGAACTGATTCAGCAGTTTTGAGCATCGGATGTTCTGGGTTATCCTTAAACTCGGAACCATCCCCTGCACTGCACAACTAGGCCAGTGGCTCATCGGTGGAGAGGCTTCCTTAAGGGAAAGATGTGGACCCGGCGTGACCCCAGAACTGCTGAACTGTACTGTTGTGGAATGGATGACATGTCACACTTTCTCAGGGTCAGAATTTACTAGGAAAATAGCATCAGTTTTTAGCCAAGTAAAGAATCAGAATGCCAGAACTGCAGGGAATTGTAGAGGACGTGTCATCCGGTCTCTTCCCTCTGTGGATGAGGTAACTGAGTAATAGAGAGATTGTGACTTGGCCAAAGTCGCAAAGCTTAAATTAATGCTCTAGTCCACTTCACAACTTGGTTCAACTGATTTCCAGTCTAGTTGAATCTTTTAGGCAACTTAATTAATATGGATCTCTCCCATAACACTCGTGGGCCTCACCCCAAATCTGTCCTTAGAAGCTTTGAACTTACAGTGAATCAAAGTCTCAGCATAGAAGGGGATGTCAGAAGTCACCTAGTTCATTTCAAATCTGGACATTTTGGAATAATATGAGTATTTTTTCCTAAAGTGTATCTATGAGCCTTGGATAATTATTTTTTAATGTGCTAATGAATAAGTGATACAAGAACAAGTCATATACTAGACTCGTATATAGATAGTGTCATCCTGAAGAAAGGAGAGACAGAATTTTTTCTCATGATAATCTTGAAAAAACAATTGTTAAATCAAATCTAAAGCAAGACAGACTTGATATCTAAGAAAGTCAATAATTCCTTTTCCCAAGACTACTTTCTTCTTCCACCCCCTTCAAAGTAGCAGTGTGATCTACAATTCTTATCTGATCCTACTCCATTGTCCCCTTGAGAAATATTAGCTTTTTCCATTTGGATACATTCATTTTGAGTTATCAATAAAACTTCCCTGTGCAAAAATATTTGTTTTTGTAGGCCTTGTGGAGCCTTACAAATGAGTAGAATGTTTTTGTACTACTCAATTATAAAGAAACAATGCTGGTAATTATTACTTCCAGCTCTTTCATAGTACCATTAGCATTTCAAACCTGGCAAAACAAAAAAGAATTTTCAGGTTCTTAATATGTAAAACATCTCTCTTCCTGCCTTAGTTTGCAAGAGCTTACTCTGTTTGCAAACAGTTTTCTTTTGTAAACATGGGCTTTTATATGACTGATATAATCTTTCATGAATTTGACAAAATGTTCTATATTTGGAGATACTCTCCTGAACTTGCAAATACTGAGTACAAATTGCTATTTTTTTTCCATTTTTTTAAAGAGCTCATATTGGATTAAGTTTTCCACTTCAAAAATAAGAGAGTTCATTGCTGAAATAGTTATAGGGAGCATTTAAGGATAAATTAACTAAAAGGAACAGTTTCTTGGCTTGGAACATCTCCAATGCAAGATTGAACTAAGGGGTAAACTTTTCTAAAAACTTGTTTCACAGTCATTTAGAGAGTTGGGGATTTTAATGTCAAATTGAAAGTGTACCATTTATTTAAAAAAAGGCTATACTTCATTCATAGTTGTTAGTTCTGATATTTGTGATCATTGGAAGATCACTGTGCTGATGTGCAAACTTGAAAGTGAAAAAACTTCCTCATGAAAAAAATGGATGAAGGGTCATAGAACCTAGCCCAGGGAATCAGGCTGACAGAAGTTTCTTGGGTAATGAAAAAGACTGCATGATTAAATAATGCTGATTCCCTCTTAGCCAGAGGAGATAGTATCCTGGATTAGAACTTGTCTCTGTGTGTGTGTGTGTAAGTATAATGTAATGCTCTGGTAATTTGGTAAAATCTAGAGGCCCATCCTCAGAATAATGAATAACTGTATCATTTTTTAAAAATTGCATTTCTATTTCTATTTCTGTTGCCAGTTCTAATAAATATGTTTTCTTTTCATTTATTTGTTCATACATCTACAAATTAAGATATAAAGTAATTACAGGATTATAGAGGAAGTAAATTATATTGAACAGTTTTACATGTATATATATATATACTTCAACTTTAAATTATATATATATGCACATATATGTATAGTTATGGATTAAGAATCCATAAATTAAGAATTCCTGCTGTAGAGTATCTTTTTGTCCAAATCCAGGGAGATAGGGTCAAAGTATATGATGAATAATAGAACATTGAAATATGCTTAAAAAGTACCATTACTGTCTCCTAGAATTGCATCTCACTTAAACTACCTTATACTGTAATTAAAATCAGTCATCCTGCCCTTGAAATTGCCCTTAGATTTTAATTTGGGAGAATATTTTTCATGGAGTTTCAAGAATGATTTAGGTAAATTAGTACATGATAGATCAATAACATGATTTAGGGGATTTAGGGATAGTTGGGCTATAACCTATGATGGGAGGATCTGTGGATCCAAGATTAAGAACACCTGCTTTAGATAGTATGTATAACTTTTGTTGAAGTTTAAATTTAATATTGCCATTACCAGTATAAAAACAGTAACATTTTATTCTCACCAAGTCTTTGGTCAATTAATTCTTCTGTGAATGTAGCTAAATATTTATCAATAGAGGATCATCAAAGGATCATCAAACTTTGTTAAATACCAGTTGGGAGCAGAGCATTGGTACTGAAGAGGGGATAGAGAAGAGTTTGTTTTCAATAAAGTTTACTTATGGTTCAAGCAGGGACACTCACACTCACACACATGTAATCAATCACATACTTGCTGTCCTAAAGTTTTATGTGTTATCCCCTCCCCTTGGAATGTAACCTCTTGAAAGGAGTCACTATATATGTGACTGATATACTACTTCCATGAATTTGACAAAATTTTCAATACTTGAAGATACTCTCCTGAACTTGGAAATACTGAGTAAAAATTACTATTTTTTCTCCAATTTTGTTGTTTTTTTTAAATAGCTCATATTGGATTAAGTTTTTTAATTGTATTTCTATTGCCAATTCTAATAAATACTTTTTTATTCATTTATTTGTTCATACATAAACTGAGCTACAAAGAAATAAAGAAATAAAAGATGAATGAGTTAGAGTAGTTTTTTAAATAGCTGGAAATAGGGGCTGCTAGGTGGTACAGTGGATAGAGCACTGGTCCTTGAGTCAGGAGTACCTGGGTTCAAATCCGGCCTCAGACACTTAATAATTGCCTAACTGTGTGGCCTTGGGCAAGCCATTTAACCCCATTTTCCTTGCAAAACCCTAAAAAAAAGCTGAAAATGAAATCTGGGATTGGGAGAAATTTTAAACAACTGAGAAATCAGGGAAGCCTTCATGGAAAATTTAATGTTTGAGCTAGGAGTAGATAAAAAATATTGAAGATGAATTTAAATAAAAATAATGAGTATAGATAAAATACTGAAGGTTAAGTGATTTATCCTAGGATATATAGCTACTGAACAAAAGTGCAAGAGTATGGTAAACTTTGGAATCCTAGACTAATTCATTTTACTCTATACCAAGATACCTACAGTAATACTGTATTCTATTTCCATTATACTAACATCTTTGAATACTTGATATGCTTTCTAAGCAAGGGTTTTGTGACAAAGGAATCATTTCATTCTTAGGAGGAAATACTGTGTAGGTTGACATTGCATTCCTGAAGGAGAAAAATAATTCAAAATGGATTGGAATATTTGTTTAGAATTTCCTTTCAGGGTGATATATGACTTTCATTACCCTTTCCTAAGAAGAATCAACTCTCAAGATTTTCAAAATCACATTAGTAGGGATCTATCTTGGATGATTTAGGTTGGCCCTTTGTTACAGTTAATTCCTGAATCTTCTCAAATAGTAACTATATAGTAATTTAAAAGATAGTATTGTTGGTATTTATCAGTTTCAAGACCAAAGCCTAACCCAATTGTCATAAAGTACTTCTATCCTTAAAAGAACAAGGCTGCATTTAAGAAAGGAACTTGAAAGACTGTGTGGTTTAACTTGGAACAAACTCTTCACTGAAAGGTCAGGGATATAATTCTTGTTTTTATAAGCAGCTGTTCTAAAAGGAAAAGAACCATGGATTTGGAATCAGAAGAACTGGAATAAGATTTGGCCTCACAACTAAGGAACTATCTAAAGGAGAATAGGGTAAAACTACTTGGCCCTCTTGAAAGAGATGCTTTAAATGATGCCATTTTACAAATTATAGTATTTTCCACATACATTTATCCAGAGATTTCTCAAAAATTAAGGAGATGAAAAGGGTATCTTATGTAATTTTGCTATCTCATGTTTTATTTTTTCCTTAAGTATATGATTTCTCTTTCAACACATTCAATTTTGATCAATGTATAGCATGGAAACAATATAAAGACATTGCCTTCTGTGGGGGGGGGGAGGGAAGAGAGATGGGGGGGAATTGTAAAATTCAAAAAAACAATAAAAAAATTAAGGAGGTCATGCTGAGGTAACATATGAGAAGATATGCACCCTCCTGCACCCTCCCTCTCCAATTTATATTTTAATTGCAATATAACTCTTTAAGCAGTCTTTTTCTTAACCCCCAAATTGAGACTGACATAATTTTATAGTAGATTTGATGTTTTCATTATCTTTCCAAAGCAGAGCCAACTTTCTGGGAATGAGTGAATCATTATAATTAAATGTGTATTCAAAGTCCAAATATGGGCAATCCCTTTTGCTGTTGTTCTATTAATTTCCTATTAATTTATGTTCAATTATATAGTATAGTAGAAAGAGAACTCCAATATAGGAGGAGAGGAACTGCATTCAAATTTGACTTTTTCCTCTGTATAAGGAGACTCAATTGTCACTAAAGTGCCTTATAGCTCTAAATCTGAGTCTACTCAATTCCAGCCAATTTAAGTCAACAGACATTAAGTACCTAGTAGATAATGCACTACAATAATTTCATTTTAACCCTATTAGCCATTCTGATTTTCCACCAGAAAGCAGTAATGGATGTTATCAAAATATTTTGTATACTTGTTTTTAACAATTCTGTGAGATATTCTGAAGCCCTTTATCAAATTCCAAGTCAATGACCTGCTAAATATTTTTCTGTCTTCTAATGAGAGGCACTGATATCTGTCAACAAAATATTATGCAAAATGATTCATCTCCACTAGTTTCCTAATAATCTTTATTTGGCCTGACATTCAGTATGTCTACCTCCAACTTTAAATTATTCACCAACAAGTATTTATTAAGTATTTAAGAGGTGCCATATCCTATGTAGGAATATTAAAAAAAGGAAAAAAACAAAGTAGTCTCTATCCTCAAGGTGTTCATCCTTTAATTAGAGAGATGTCATACAAGTAACTACATATATACATATATATGTACATCTATATGTATGAATAATATGAAATAAATGTACAATGTAAATTGAAGGTGATCTCAAAGGTGTGGTCAATTCTATAAGGTTAGTGTCCAGGTTAGATTATTTTTTAATACCATATACACACATACAGATACATATATAAAGTATTTAAATATAAAATATAAATAATATGTATACACAAATAAGAAAAAGCCTTCAACACTGCCACAGAGGCCTTTTATTCATAGAAAACTACAGATCCTCATTCATATTCCTGTAAGATATAATTATAACTAGTTTTGTTATCTGGTTTCCTAGTTTATCTAGTTTAAAAATAGCAAATAACTTGATGAGGAAGAGATGGGGCTGCTCCTGATGGCCATGTTAACTTTATAATCTTGGGTAAGTCACTTCTCTGAGTTTTAGTTTCCTTATTTGCAGAATAAAGGACTAGATCATCTCTCATGGTACTTCCTGCTTTTAATAGTCAGTGATCTATGATTCTATATAGCTCACCAAAAACTAAGGGCCCCATAATATTAGTGTATAATATACTAATTGACTTCCTAATAATGACTTTGAATCATTATATTTAGGATATTCAGGTCCAGGAAAATCCTCAATGCATTATAGAAAAGGCATTTCATGTTTTCAAATGTTTAAATATATTATAACTGTTGCTTAAAAAAACAAATCTTCTATTGTCTAGAAAATAACTACTACCCCAAATACCTTTTCAGGTTTCAGATAGTCATAATATTAATATACCTTTACTCTTACTTTAAAATCTTGGTATAAACTTTTACCATTAAAAATTTAAACTCTCATAATTGTTTTATCCTTATTTTTTAAAAAATTATAGTTAGCATTTATATAACACTTTAAAATTTGCATGACATTTCACAAATATTATTCCAATTCACCTCAAAGCAATACTGGGAAATTGTTTTACAAGTGAGTAAACTGAAATAAAAATAAGTTAAATGACTTATGCAGGGTAACATAGTTAATCATCGTCCGAGATTGGATTTGAATTTAGTTCTTTTTGACTTTAAGTTTAGCCCTCTACTACCTAATAAATGAACCCATAGGGTATAGAGTTCCTATTTATCTATGTATCTATCATCCATCTGTCTGTCAGTCTGTCTGTCTGTTTATCTGTCCAGCCAGCCATCCAGCCATCCATCTATCTAATAGAGTATAGAGAAAAAAAGAATATGATCTAGGACAAAATGACATTCACTTAGGTTATGAGCTTATCATGAATGCAAACCCCAAAGTTGACATTGATCTTATGAGAAAATACAATCTACTTTACAGTCTGAAATGATCTGTAGCAATGATCAGGAAAAATACTTTAGAAATATGATGTAAGTAAGGCTGTTTTCAGATGACATGAATAACAATTACCTTATGTGATTTTCCCGTTTTTAGTGAGAAATGTACTGACATTATGAATTCAGGAAACATCACTTGATCCAAAAAGTTGCTAAATCTCTGTATTTTATCAGGAAAAAAGGTTTTCTTAGTACTCTTTTTTCATATGTAAGTCCATGCAAAATCTTTATTCAATCAATTCTTTATCTGCTTGAAAATTACTTTCATGAGATATAATCTATCTATTACAAAGTTAATAGGGTGACCCTTTGCAGGGCTGCATGAGACATAGACTACTCACTGAATTAAAAAGTTGATGGGGTTGCCCTTTAGGTATTCTTTCTCTAATTTCCTAATGCCTCTCCTATATTCCTGTCCCCAACTTACAGATTTATCTTTCCTTGTCCTTATTGATTAACATATATCATATGCCAGGGGTTCTTAACTATATGTATGTATATATATATATATATATATATATATATATATATATATATGTATGTGTGTATATATCTTGTACCTCACTGGCATTCTGGAGAAACCTATAGATGCCTTTGCAGAATGCTTTTAAATGCATAAAATAAAATATATAAAATAATCAAGAAAAATATATTGCAACTCATTTTTTTTTGTTTTAAGTCCATGTGCATTCAGTGAAAAGCCCTTGTCATGGAATCTTACATGTGGAATTGTCTCTAGTCCATCTGGTCCAGCCTCTTTATTTTATGAGGGAACTGGGGTCCTGGACAATTAAATAACAAGGTCATTTAGGTATTAAGAATGGAGGTACAATTTTAACTCAGGCCTTCTGACTTGGAAATCATATTCCCCCCCCACTATGAATATCTTTTTTTTTCCTCAGAGGTGTTTACCCTGTTTGATTGTAAACTCACAAATTGCAGGACCTATATTAATAAGTAAATAAAGAAGCATTTATTAAGCACTTTACTATGTGCCAAGGCAGCTAGGTGGTACAGTAGATTGATCACTAGGCTTGGAGTCAGAAAGATTATCTTCCTGAGTTCAAATCTAGCCTCAGACACTTACTATCTGTGTGACCCTGGGCAAGTCACTTAACCCTGTTTGCCTCAGTTTCCTCAAAAAATGAGCTGGAAAAGGAAATGGCAAGCTACTTCAGTATCTTTGCCAATAAAGCTCCAAATTAGGTCATCAAGAGTTGATCAAAACTGAAATAACTAAACAACAGCAATATTACTATTTGCCTTGTAAACACAGTGCCTTGAATAAATGGGACCCTGTTTTCTCTGATTGTCCCCCCAAGTCATAGAATGCTCTCTCTCCTCATTTCTGCTTACTAACTTCCCTGGCTTACTTCTAAAAGTGGAGACAAAAGTGAAAGACAAAGAGAGGGGAAAATACCTAATGAAAGACGAAAACTTTCCTTTCCTTTCCTTTCCTGAATGAATGGATGGAGGGAATGAATGAATTAATTTATAAAAAACATGTACCGGATATTGTGCTACATTCCTCTTTGGAGGACTGTTCCATCAGTGGTTGATAGGTTTTTAAAAATTATCTGTGTTAATGATTTCATTTCTTAATTTGTTAGAAAGTGAGTTGATTGCCTAATGAAGAGATTAATTAATTGTGTTTTATTTTCCAATTTGTTAATATCTGCTTGCTCACAGAAAAATATTCAAATTTTATTTTATGCTGACTATTCTGACATTAACTTCTTTGAAGAAAGTAAAGGCTTTAGTTTAAAAAGAGGATCATTTTCATTATAGGGGGAATACCTTTTTACTCTTTCTACTTCTTTTGCTCTTGCTTAAAGTATTTTTTATAAATATATGATTTAGAAGTGATAATATTTGTCTTTTCTCCAATTTTATTTTGGGCAGTTTCCACCTACTTCAAAAACTACTTCCAATACAAAGTTAGGAATGACTTACTTCTATTGGTAATCTTCAATATAAATTTATGCAAAATTTATGCAAGAAATAGGAATGAGATAGTTTGTAATTGTCCACCTTGGGATAGTCTGTTGAAAAAAAAAACTCACTGGATTAAAAACCACTATGGAGACTAGACCTCTTTAACAGGTTTCAGTGTCATCTACTCAGCTGAAACTAATGATCTGAATATGACAAAGTTCTCATTTGTTACTCACCATGTAGACTAAACAAATTGACCTGTTTGTCTTCATGTGAAACTTTTATGACAAATGAGGAAGATCTAGGTGCTGCAGAATTATATGATCCTTAGGGGAGGGTAGGTGAAATCAGAGGAGAAAAAGCAAAAGAATTGTAAAGAATATAAAGAGGTTTTTTTTTTAAACTGCAAAAGAGAATTTCACTTGGAATCAGAAAACCTTGAGTTTATTCTACCCCGTCTATTTATTAAAAGTGTAACCATGGGCAATCACTTATCCTTTCTGGACCTCTATTCCCTCAGCTCTAAAATGAGGTATAACAGCTTCTTTTAGTTCTAAAATCTTTGTTCCTAAGTAAAATTATTTTTGTTTTTCATTTTACTAAATATAGTTAATCCAAAATGTTACATAATAGAAACAGGAGTTGTGTGATGCAAGAGGTATTTCCACACTAAATGAACTCGACCATATTTACTCTAAGACTTGTTCACCTTTGAGATGCTCTGTCAAAGAGATAAATCTCACTGGACTAAAACCACTATGGAAACATTAGAACCCTCAAATAGGTTTCAGTCATCTACTCATTTGCAGCTAATGATCTGAATGTGACAAAGATCTCATTTGTCACTCAAGGGCTATTTAATCAACCTGGTGACTGAGTTCCTTTAGTCTTAAGTAGGTTCACTTGAGACTGGCTAGCAACTAGAGGGATCTAATTGAGTATACTCTAATTTAGTATTTAGTATAATTTAGTATATTGGAGATGGTGGGGAGAGGATTTTAGGATCATATAGAAGCAACTAAGACCAAAAGAAGTGAAGCAGCTCACCCAAAATCTGACAATGTAAAACTAAATGACAAAGTTGGGATTTGAAGCCATTATCTTCTGACTCCAAATCCAGGAATCTTTCCACTTTGTCATTGTGTTATTGAAGAAATCCTCCTGTGCCAACGATACCAAGGTAGTATGGTGGAGAGTGATCAGTAATGGCCAAGTTTACATAATATACTGTTTCAACAATACTTATGAGGAATTGAAACAATTAATACTCTATCTTTGGCAGCATGGTTATTGCCACAATTTCCTGGGTTCCATGTAGCTTGTTGGATGTCAGATAATTGTGCAGTCATCTCCAAAATATGTAGGTATGCTACCACAACCACTAAGTGATCTGGACTGTATAGAGTAACTTGGGGACATAATTATGTTTCTTTTCCCTTATGTCAGTCAGTAAGTATATATTTAGCACCAGGCATGGTGCTAATTGATGAGGTTGCAAAGAAAGATAATAAATAATCCAAACTCTCCTATTACTGCCCAGGACACCACCATCTTCAATCAAAAGGGGTTCACAATTAGGTGTCATCTTTGATTAGTGGTCAAGTCCCATCATTTCTATCTTGTACACCATTTTCATATATGTCCTTTTCTCTTCTCTGGCACTGCACTTCCTTGGTGCAGGCCACATCGTTTCAAACCTGTTTCATCATAAAAGAGTACCACTTGGTCTCTTTGCCCCAATCTCTCTCTACCCTGCAGTCTATCCTTTATTTAGCTGTCAAATTGATCTTCTGTAATTCAGATCTGACTTTATCACCCACCCCCTCCCCCTATTCAGTGAATTTCAATAGCTACCTATTACCTCTAGGATCAAATATAAAATCTTGCTTGACTTTTAAAGTCCTTCATAATCTGGTCACCTCCCACCTTTCTAATCTTATAGTTTATTCTTTTTTCTGTTCCTTGAAATGGATAGTTTCTCTTCCATCTCTGAGCATTTTCACTGTCTCCCATGTCTTGAGTTTTTCCTTCCACATCTTGGAGTCCTGGCTTCCATGAAGTCTCAGTGAAAGTCGCACATTCCACAGGAAGCCTTCCTCAGTCTTCCTTTAACTTCATGTAGCCCTCTGAGGTTGCTTCCAATTTTTTCTGCATATATCCTGTTTGTACATAATTATTTTGGTTCCTCTGTTAGACTATGGACTGTTTGAGAACAGGGACTGTTTTTTTTACCTTTCTTTGTATCCCCCAGAACTTAGCATAGCACCTGATACAATGTAGGCATTTAACAAATGCTAGTTGATGGCTTCTTCCTTTTGTGAGCTCTTTGGAGAATCTCCATTTTAGGGAAGGGCCCAGACCAGCCTCCTATGTTTTCCATACTTGACCACATTTCACCACCTCCCCATTGAAATATTAGTACCCTGAAAGCAGGGACTGTCTTTCTTTTTTGCTGACAGTTGTATCCTCCCCTCCCCCATGTTTAATAACAGTACTTAATAGAAACATCCTGACTTAGTTTGAATTTAATTCTACAATTTTTCATCAAATGAAATCTATTTGGATAAAAGATCAACTGAATATGTTAAAATTAAAACTAGCAATACCTAAAGATATGATAAAGATGCCATCATAATACTGATTGTTTCCCAAGGAGCAGATATAGATTTCCTTATGTAGAGAGCAAAGTAAGACTAACACAGATTATCTGCCCTGGAGGCCTGAACATTTGAGCATTATGCCGTGTTTCCTAAATTTTTAAATATTGGCATGACTTTCAAGGGGGGGAGAAATTTGAGTTATCCCAAATTTATTAAACTATTGAACTAATGTTTGAAGTAAAAAATAATCTATACATGAATATATTACTAATGGTTTCTAAGATAGCTTTCCTCTCATTATATTAATTCTGTCAAGGTGAAATATAATAATGATAGTCACTGTGGAGAAAGAAAGGATCAAACATTTATTAAGTTTCATTTGATCTTTTCAATAAACCTGGGAACTAGATAGGTGCTTATTATTATTATTCTCACTTTACATATAAGGAAACTGAGACACAAAGATTATTTGATTTGTCCAGGGGCAAAGGCTACTAACTCAGGTTTTGAACTCAAATTTGCCTGATTCCAGAACTACAGACCCAATATATTCAGGATCTATTGACTACCTCAGCTAGTTTACCAGTACTATACCCTTTTTGCCTGGAGCTTAATCCTTCATCAGCCTACCTTCCATAGTTCTCACTCATCAGTCTTTTAAGATGATTGTCTCATTTTACAAAAAAAAAAATTGAGGTTAATTGCCATCTCTTTTCTCCTCTCCTTCATCTCTTATCACTTAGGTTTCTTCTGCCACTTTCTTCTCCTTCACCCTTTTTTTGCACAATGAAGTGGCCTTACTCTTTACCAAGATTAACTCTTCTACTCATTCAGGTAATCCCGTAACATCCTCTCTCCTCCAACAGACTGTCATTTCTTTTCTCTTACTTATTTTCAATCTCTCCCTTTTTACTGGCTTATTTCCTATTGCCTACAAACATGCTCATGTCTTCCCTATCTTGAAAAAAAAATCCTCACTGACCCTTCCAACCTCAAAATTTTCTTTATCTTTTCTATTCTTTGTAACTAATCTCCTTGAAAAGGTCTTCCACAATAGATGACTCCACTTTCTCTCCACTCTTTTCCTAACCCCTGACTTCTGACTTCTTAACTTATCCTTTCTACAAAATTGTTCCCTCCAGAATTACTAATGATCTCTTAGCTGCCAAATTCAACCTTTTCTCAATCCTCATTCTCCTTGACCTCTTATTTTTTGATACTGTTTATTTGATAATATTATAATACAGTTTTCATCTTTTCATTCAGCCACTAAAGTGATTTTCCTAAAGCAGAAGTCTGATGATGTCACCAGCTTTTTTTTGGCATTCAAAATCTCCTGACTGTTTCATGAACAAGGCATATTCACAATTAATGAATATCTAGCAAAGGAGATGTAAGATGAGGTTCTAGCAAAGGAGACTTAGTAGATTTATGGGTAGAAAGAAAATGTAAAAGAGAAAAATGTAATCTGACAGTATTTAAGAGGGATGAAGATTGAGAAAAGACCATTCAGTCTGGGGATTAAAAGATCATTGGCAATTTTGGAGAAAGCAGTTAAAGTTGAACAATGAGGTAGAAGACAAGTAATTGGTATAATAATGTTTAATAATAATAATAGCAACAACAATAATAATCTGAAACCCAGAGAAGTTAAGTGACTTGTCCAAGTTCACACATGTAGTATGAGATATGAATTGACCTGGGTTCCCTTACTTGATATGTGCTATTTCATTATACCTCTAACTAAACTACCAGCTGAAAATTGTAACAAAATTTCTGCTGTTTAGTTGCCAAGGCACTCATTTATTTAAGAACCATGTTTAAGTGGATTAAGTTAATTAAAGAACTTTGAGAGACTGTTCTACAGCTGCCTACATTTCAAACTGAGTCATTTTCATTTGGGGAGGATGATAACATTTCCATTGTTTTGTTAAAATGCTAGGCAAGAAATGAAGCCCACATCATTCCACACCCACCACCCTATGTTCTGACAGTAGCCGCTTCAGAAAAATAGCAACTCACCCACAGACAAAATTAAACAGATGCACCTCTCACTTCATGGAAAGATACTATTTCTATTATTTTCTCCTTTTAGTGTTGAAATTATTGTATTTTGGAATGGTCAATGTGTTGTAATTCCTTTGTCCAGGACCCACTTGGCCTCAATATCTAGTATTTAAAAACAAAATAGAACTCAACAGATAGAAAGGAACTGTTGGAACTTCTTTAAAAGGTTGATATTATCTGCAGAGGTTGACATGGGACATTATTTTCAAGTTCTGTTACTTTGATGACTTTTTTCTCCTTGTAGGCTGTCCAGTTTCTTTGCTCACAGTCTGTTTTTGCTCTGGTTTTTAATCTGTTGGTCACTGAGGTAACCCAGTTATACTTTACTTTGTTTTCACTTCAGTGTTTCTTATTCCCACCTTTCTTGAGTTTCCCCACCTCCTTCATTTCAACATGTAATATTGGCACAGGCAGCTCACTTTTACTTACCCTATAAGCACAAGGATTCAAACAGATCTACAGAAAAAACAGAATTTTCATAGCAATCATCTTAACACATAATCACTTTTCAAACCTACATGCAACTCAGCTTCTTCATTGAGAAATGAGGGCTTTGGATTCTATGGTCTCTAAATTCCTTTCTAGCTCAAAAATCAGTGATCCTAAAGCAACTACAAAAAAGTGAAGGAGGTAGTATGATGTTATGTGTAAAGTACTAAATTTGTCATCAGGGTCCTGGATTCAAATAATGGCTCTGAAATTTAGTTCCTCTGTGGTTTTTGGATGAGTCATTTAGCTTCTCTGGGTCTTGGTTTCAGTATGTGTAAAATGGAGAGATAATTGATTTCTTAACTCTCTTCTCTATCCCTATCTCTGCTTCTGTATCTCTATTACTATCTCCTATCTCTTTATCTTTATATCTAATAGTCAAAAAACATTAGGTGCTTACTAAGTACAAGTCACTATACTAAGTGCTGAGAATATAAACAAAAGCAGACAGGTCTTGTCTAGAAGAGCTTAGATTCTAGTGGGGGAGATAAGACATACAAGAGAGTTGAAAAGAAGGAGATACTCCCATAGTGGAGGGAAGAATGGGGGCGGCATTACAGAGAAAGACTTGTGAAATGAATAAGTAGTACAACCTAGAAAGAATGCATACTGCTTGGCCTGGACCTCTATCTTAAATTAAAGACTTATGGAGGAACCAGCCATTTGGTTGAAGCCCCAGAGGAGGAGAGTTCTTCCCATGTTAGTGGTTATTTTGGGCAGCTTGGTGACTTAGATTCATCTTCCTAAATTCAAATTTAGCCTCAGACAAATATGAGCTGTATGACCCTGGGCACACCCTTTTTGTCTCAGTTTCTCATCTGAAAAATGAGCTGGAAATGAAATGGCAAGCCACTCAAGTATCTTTGTCAAACTTCAAATAGGGTCATGAAGAATCAGACATGACTGAAACGACTAAATGACAACAGCAACAAAAAAAAATCACTTTGTTAGCTGTGTGAAGGATGTATTAGAGAATAGGGAGAGACTTGAGCATAGACTATTTGAGAGGCTTTGGTAACAATCCAGGTGAGAGGTGGGCATTTGATTGTGTGAGTGGAAAGAAGGGAATTATATTTGAGAGATGTTAAGGTGGTAGAAATGACTAGTTTGGGCAACTAAATACGTACATTGGAGTAAGTGGGAGTTGAAGCATTAATTATGACACTGAAGTTGAGAACATGGTTGCCTAGAAATATGGCGGTAAATCAAGAAGATTCATCTTCCTGAGTTCAAGGCTGAACTCAGATACTAACTGGGTGATCTTGGATAAATCACCTCATCCTGGTGTCTCAGTTTCCTCATATATAAAATGAACTGGAGAAGGAAATGGCAGGCCACTCCAGTATCTTTGCCAAGGAAACTCATAGAGGGGTCACAAAGATTTGCAGAAAACCGAAAAATGACTCAACAACAACAAATGGGCCAGACCTAAACTCAAGGAGATTACAACTTAATGGGAAAAAACATCAGTTTGTGTAAATAAAATTGAAAATGTCATATAGTACAGAATAAGAGGAACTATAAATCTGCCTGAAATGCAGACTGGACTTCAGAGTTGAGTGAAAAAGAACAATGTGTGTGTGTTTTGCGGGGCGGGGGGAAGAAAGTCTGACAGGTGCTGGAGGAAGAAGTCATATAGATGGAAGAAGTCAGATCAAAGAAGGCTTTTAGGTGTGAAACATAGTAATTTGCATAAATTTCAGAGATAAGAGAGAACTAAATTTTTTTTTTCTGAACAGAGGAGTGATATCATCAAATTTGTATTTTTGTGGAGTTTTCTGCTCAAATTTTGCCAATGTTTTGTTGTACCTTGTTCTTTCTTTTCCCTTTAAGTTCTCTCAACCAAGTATGCAGGCCACCATACAAGATGATTTGGTGAATAATGTTGACTAGCAGGTATCTGTGGCAAAACTCAGGATTGATTTTTCTGTTTTTTTGCTAGAGGTGTTAGTATCATCTTTTTACAGATGAGGAAACTTGAGAACAATGAGGCTGAGGGCCTAGCATAGTACAATATAGGGACTCTATCAGGTTCACTTTTTTGTGGGAGAGATAATGTGAATTAATGGACCGGAAACACGACACATGTGATTTTTACATTATTGTTTTAAACACAAATTATTTAGGTTTAAGTTATCAACAGCCCAAGTTTCTTCTTTGGGAAAAATTTGAATTATGAGAAAGCCTTGTATACTTGGTCACTGTTAATAACCCTCCTGTTGTTGATAGATGGGATTTCCTGGCTTTCAAATTTCCTTATAGGAATTAACAGTGGAAAAACTGAAGTTTGAGTTCAGGGGAACCCCTAAAAATTAGGCCTGATTGTGTTTTTCTGTGTGGCAGAGTATCTGGCCTGCACCATTGAAGTGTATTTATAAATAGGGAAGAGGCTGTCATTTTGTCCAGATTAATCAGTTCATCGAAGAAATGTCTGATTTCTTTAAAGTTAAAAATGTTCTATTTTAACAGTGACTGTGCTCCAGGCTTTTGCCATCTGGCTCAGTTCCACAGAGATGGAGAAGCTGGTTAATGAATACATGTAAAACACTGGTAGGCAATTCCTTTAGAGCAGGGTGTCCCACTTTTAGTCCTTCTGGGCTCCATCACCCAACATCAAAGGCCACATAAAATATTTATTTATGATTATAATGGTATCCATATTTCTACTGACCATAATAATAAAAAAATAAAAATAATTAAAAAGCCTCATGAATGGACTTTGACACATCTGCTTTAGAGCATAGCTTCTTCATCTGAGGAGGTCTGTAATTTTGTGTTTGCGTGTATATGTATGGTCATATATATGTATATGTATATATGTCTGATATTATAGTTATTAAAGTATATATGATATATTCTAATACATATTCATGTACACATATATAATTTTATTTTGATGAAATTGGTTTTCTTTGTACTTAGGTACTTATGCATTTAAAAACTTTATTTTGAGACGGTCTATGGATTCTTTCTTGAGAAGCCAATGAGCTTCACTATACTGACAAAGGGGTTCATCTCATTAAAAAAAGTTAATTCCTGTTGAAAAAGAAGTGAACCTGAGTTCAAATCTGTCCTTAGACATGTACTAGCTGTATGACCCTGGGCAAGTCACCCAACCTTGTTTTCCTCAGTTTCCTCACCAGTAAAAAGAGCAGGGGAAGGAAATGGCAAACCACTCGAATATCTTTGCAAAGAAAATTCCTGGGGTTACCAGAGCTCAACATGACTGAAAAATGACTGAACAGAAGAAGCTATTTTATCACAGTTATTTTGCCTCATCAACAATCAATCTTTTACTCTTTTCAGTGACCACATCAGCATTCTATCAATAGAAAAGTTCAATCTGTGGGAATGTCGCATTTTTTTAAATTATGTTGTCACCCTAACTAGCTTAAGAACTCTTTCAGGCAGACATTCAAAAGGAGTTTATATTCTAATGGCAGAAGAAAACATATAAAACAGAGCTGGAAATGAAGGGGCAAAAGATACAAGGTGTAGGAGGACAAAAGGGGGGCTGGTGCAGTGGATCAGCAGTTGAGTGTTGAGTGAATTGAAGACAGGCCTAAGAGATGTTTCTACGGGATGAGCAGGTATTGGGACTGTGATTGTTAAGTACTTCTAGTGAATTCCCACCCCTTTAAGACTTTACAAAGGCAATAAGCTCAATGTGTAACTCAGGGAGACAGGATTTTATTTATGGTGTATAGAAGAGAAAGTATCTCATGACTTTTTTTGATGTGCCTTAATAAATAAAAGATTGGGGCCTTGGGATGGTTAAGCCTCTTTGTCATTATAGACATTTTAGACATCTAAAACATTTATAGATAGATGTAGAATTAGAGATATATTAGATACCTATCTGACAAGTCACAACTTGTATGTAACAACAAGAAAAGTAGGTTTTAACTGATCAACTTTGTCAAACAGGTTTGTGGGTACACAGAGCTCATTAACCCTTGGTTTCATGTGTAAGATAAGGAAACATGGTAAGAAAAGATGGAAAGAAAGAAAGCCTTTCAAAAATTCTTCTTAAAAATTATCTTATTTCCCTATCAGTTTCCATATTGTTCCTCTCTTCTATCAACTTCTTCCTCATTCCTTTTGAACAAAGATTACTGACTTCTTTAGATCCAGAACCAGCAAACTTCCCGAATAATTCACTTTTTCTTTAAGATAACTGTATTTAGCTCTTGAGACGGACTAGATGCACCTGCCCTTGGGCTGCTTTAAAGTTCAAGACAAGATCAGTTTTTCTGGTTCAAAATAGACTTTTACTGAATGTTGATTGATCGATTAATCAGTGATCTGATGGTTCTGAGGAGTTTATTTAGATGTAAGTTTCAAAAGGTATGGAAATTATAGGGGCATATTCACACCTAGAATATGATCATAAGAGGCCCTCTAGGCCAGTCAACCTTATTTTACAAGTGAAATAACTTGTCCAGGGTCATACAGTAATAAGTGATAAGGGTCAGCTTTAACCCTTGATCTTTTCTCTGCAAAGACAGGGCACCTTTTATTGTATCAACAAGTTCCTACACGAGAAATTACACTAGGACTCCCATTTATTTAATTTGAGTGGACTGAGCTACCTAGGTAAAGCAAGAGGGCTTATAGCAAATGAATGTTTTACATGGACAAACTTTCTGAAACCACTAGGATTCACTTTGGAAGTGAAATTCTTAATTCCTTTTCCCCCTTAAATCAATGCATTTAAGTTTGTTCTTTTAAATGCCTTCAATGATAAACAAAACCAGTAGTGGAACGATCACTGAATTCCATTTTTCTGTAGACTTGGGTTATGGTCCCAGCTGTGGCTACCAACTAGCTATGTGACCTTGGGCAAGTTAAGGAAAATATCTGGGATTTAGTGGAAAAAGCTGTGACTTTGGGAGACAAGGTACCTGGTTTTGCATCTTGACTGCCTCTTACCACCTATATGACATCGGGCAAATAATTTAACCTTTCTCAGCCTCAATTTCCTCATCTGTAAAATGAATGGGTGAATAGTGCTTAAAAACTGCCTCTCTCAAAACATGCAATATATTTTAAAGTTGAGTCTGCACTATCAACATTGCTCCATTAATCTTCTAATCCAGACAATCAACACAATAACAAATCAGGCCTATATTTTTAATGGTTGTTAGTTTACTGAAAATTTAACAATCATTCTTAGGTCCAAGCTGACTCCAGCATACCCCTATTTAAGGTTCCTTCCAGATTTAAATATTTGATTATATTAATTCTCCCTGAGCCTCAGTTTCTTTTCCTGGTCATGACTTTTAGGTAACCCAATAATTTTATTTTTTTATTTTATTATTTTGTTTTATTTTATTTTATTTTATTTTAGTTTTAGTTTTTTTGCAAGGCACATGGGGTTAAGTGGCTTGCCCAAGGCCACATAGCTAGGTGATTATTAAGTGTCTGAGGCTGGATTTGAACTCAGGTACTCCTGACTCCAGGGTCAGTGCTCTATCCACTGCACCACATAGCTTCCCTAACCCAATATTTTTTAAATTATGTTTCCTGAATCTGTTTTCCAAGTCAGTTGTTTTTCCAATGAGATATTTCACTTTTGAGCCTCAGTTTCCTCATCTGAAATATGAGAGTGTTAGACTACATGATCTTAAAGATATCTTATAGTTCTGATGTTCTATACTAGATGTGCCTGGGTGAGAGACACAGAAGGTAAAAAGAAAGCTGCTTGTCACCTCTGTCTTCCTGCTTGCCTGTATAAGTGACCTCATTTATATGTCTTTGTGGTATCACACTGAATTGTGTTTGAGGTTTTTAGAATAAGGAAGTTGTCATTATCAAGCTTTGCAGCTTGATAAGTTCTCTAAGTCACTTTGAAGCAAAACAAAAACAAAATATAACAAACAACACACAAAGAATTCTTAGCAAAACTGAGGAAACCTCATTCTAAGCAGGAGTGGATTGAAGCACTGCAGCGAACTCTGCCTCAGGCTCCTGCACTGCGGCTGCCTGAAAACCATGAAGGCGTTGAGGAGATTCAAATAGAATGGCTGCAGACCTTGAGCTCTCTCTTTGCTGGCTGCCTGCTCTTGAGGAAGATCATCAGACTTGTGCCTTTTCCAGGCTGAGCTGCCATATTGCACAGGTGCTGGGCTTGGGGGATGCCAGCTGGTGACTTCAGTAGGGTAGGAGAAATGTACTATTGCTCTTCCATGGGAGTAGATGACTAAATTGAGAAACACTCTGGAAAGAGTTCCAAGCCAGAAAATATTTTTAGAAAGGGAAGGATTCACATGATCCAGCTAAACAGCTTGGTCTCTCTACAACTTTTAGCTCCCCATATTGGATAAATGTAGACACCTGGGTAATGATACCAGGAGTAAACTGATGATACTTAAGATCAGAAGAAACAGAATCAGGCTTATAACCTTGAATTTCTGTCAAAAATCAGTTGAAAGATTATTTCTTAAAAGAATAATCCATCACATAGTGACTTTTTTTGCCTTTCCAATTAAAAAAATTGAAAATAAGGCTTATATCCTTGAATTTCTATCAAATCAATTGAAAGATTATTTCTTAAAAAAATAACTCATTATATAGTTATTTTTTTTTGCCTTTTCAATAAAAAAGTGAAAATAAGGCCCTGACAAATTGCTCAGGCTGTCTTTTTCCAAATATTTTCTTGAAAATATAATATAGCAATTTGTCTGTAAGAGCAATATGCTATAAAAGAGTGACAGGAAATTAGGAAGATAGAAATTTAAATTCTCTTATAATATATTTGTAGTAGTATAATATTATCCATATGGTATCTTCCTTTATACCCTTTATATGTCTAATATACTATTTAAATAAATGATATATAAATAATAATATAAATTATATAATATATAAATAATAACAATAATCTATAAAGCAGTATATAGAAATAGATATACACATTATATAGCTATCTATATGTGTGTTGTGTGTATATATATTATATGCAAAATGCTTTTTAGATATATATTCATAGACAAAACTATACCTATATAGGTACTTAATAGATATGTATTATATATAGTGTGCATATACATGTCATGTGGACACTCAATATAGATATATAGTTAAATATAGTATATAAGATTATGTAGTATATACATGGTATTTATGTCTATTGAGTATTGTAGATACATGAATACCTATTGTATGTCTGGATACCCATGTATACATTACATACATACATAAATATATATGATGATGGTAAGTCACAATTTCTAAGTTTGTTTCTTCATCAGTAAACTAGTGATAATAATTTGTATAGTAACTATTCCACTGGGTTATTGTAAGTGTTAAATAAGAAAATATATGTCAAATGCTTCATAAACTTTAAAGTCCTATATAAATATTATTTCTATTTCAGGCCTCCTATCACTCACCTATTTCCCATCCTTTTTTCATCTCTCCCCTCTACAATCCATCCTTTGTTATGATGCTTGAGAATTTCCTGTTTAATCTTTCAGGCAGCAGCAGCAGCAGTTCCATGATGAAAAACAAAACAAAGCACAACATTACAAAATCTTCAGACATTTCCCAATACTTGCTAAAACATTTATTCCTTGACCTGTTATTCAAAATTCTTCAAAGTCTAGTTCCAGTCTGTGTTTTCAACCTTTGCATTTACAACTCCCCATAATTGACTCTGCACCACACTGCTCACTATTCATTGCCACTCTTATCTTTCTCTTCCCTCTTTTCCATGTCATGATGTTTACTTTTCCCTATGATTCGAGAGAATATTTTCTGAGTTCATCCTGCTCCTTCTTGTCTCTGACTTTGTGCATACTATGGTTGAAATGATTACTCCTTATATTTCTACCTTTTGAAATTCTTTCCTTTTAGGCTTAGTGCAGGTGCTATCTATCTTTATGAAGCTTTTCCCTCTGATTTTCTCTCAGGGGTTCTTAACCTGGAGTCCATGAACTTGGCTTTAATTTTTTTGTTTGTTTAGGGAGAGGAGAGGTGAGAGAACAAGGGAGAAAAGAGGTGAGAGAACGAGGGAGAAAAGAGGTGAGAGAACGAGGGAGAAAAGAGGTGAGAGAACGAGGGAGAAAAGAGGTGAGAGAATGTGAAAATTTGAGGCTCAAAATTTTTTAAAATGAATGTTAAAATTTTTCCTTACGTGTAATTGGAAAAAATAAAACCATCAAAAATATAAGTTTTTAGTAATTGTATGTAAATTTGGTTTCCTTTGTAGTCATGTATCTTATTTAATGTATTAAAAAACATTGTTCTAAGATAGGGAGCATAGGATTTTCAAAGTAATTCATAACACCAAAAAAGTTTAATATAAATTTCCTACTGTAAGTGAACTTTTCTTTCTTGACACTAGATAACTTTGAACATTTTTATGCACAAATAAATAAAAGGATAGTTATATTGTGCTTATTACAATTTCTTTTTCTGGGAACTTATAATATGAAAACTCCTTCTACAGATACAGGATAGCAGCTTCCTTGCAGTTTTTCTTCTTAGTATCTTGCCTTCTGGTGGAGAAGGGGTCATAGCTACTATGCAGCATATAAATAGTAGAATTCCCTTTTTACCCCTGAGGAAACTGAGTCTTAAATAATATACAACTAACCTAATGTAAAAGAAGAACTTAAACACAGGACTTTACAGTTGGTTTCCAAGCTATTTTTCTGACTTTCTGAAGCCATGATGGCAAGATTTCTCTGTTACAGATTTTAAATGTGTGGGGGAATTTATATCCAGGTCAGAAAGAGGGAAAAACTAGTGGTATGGAAGGAAAAAGGCAAATGCTATAATTTATGAAAGAAAATATTCTTTAGTGATATTTATGGCAAGTAGAAATAATAATCCATTGATAAATTTGACTTCTATTTCCCCTTTCCCCTGCCCTGTCCCTGCCCCCTCTTGTGCTTCCTTTGTAATTCTTATAGTTCTTGAGTATTTTGAAGACTAGTAGCTGGACAGTGTACTCTGGTAAAGGTTTAATTCTGAAGATTTGTTGCCTAGCAGGTAGTTGAAGAAAGTAGCTTTTGAAATTGTCTTTGCTGGATTCTCAAAGAAACCCTTAGGCAACTTGTCTTTGCCTTTGACCTGGTATTTAGATTGAATTCAGCTGATTCATTCTAACTCTTGATTTCTATTGAAAGGTGAACCAGAGGTTGAGAAAAAAAATAACTTCAGAAAACTGCAGGAGGTATCAGAAAGTGACATTTTATTTTGTTAGGGGAAATAATACTCTCCTGGTGAAGGAAATCTGATTACAGGTATTTTACACATTTCCCTTTGAAATTTGTATAAAGGCACATTTAAGAAACCATTCCCAAGGAGAGTCTGAATTGTGAGAAAACGTTTGTGGTAAAAACCTTTAAGCATCAGAGAAGTGTTGTTTACCTACTCAGTTGCTTATGGTGATTGGTAGTTTAACGACTAGTTTCATATATAGTGTCCTCACTGAACCCAGAAGTCAAATTTGACTGAAAACAACTGGGAACTAGAAAGCAAATGGATATTGGACTCATTCTCATAGTCAGAGTTTGGACAATTGAGCAGAAAAAATTCTTCAAAGCTATTTTATAATAGATAGTTCTTTATATGCCAAGTATTCACTTCAAGTCACATTAATAAGATGTGCAGAGTGTGGGTCAGGTCTGACTGTGCAGCTAACCAATTCTGTAAATAAACCTATGGAGTTCTACTGTGCTTTGGATTTGATTGAGTGAGAGTCCAAGAATTCCAAAGCTGAATGGTTATATTTTGGGTCACCTAGTCAACTGGTAGCTAAGGGAACTAAGACCCTGAGAAATTCCTATGAGTTAGTCTTCTTTAATATGTTTATAATTTGTTGGTCTAAAAATGATCACGAATGATAATTGAATTTACATCTTATTTAGAAAACGTAAATATTTATAATGAAAAATTCCTAATCAAATATATCATGTCAGCTTATATGCCAGAGGAGAGAAAGCAATTGTTTTTTAAAAAAAACATTTTTTAAAAGATTACTGTCTTTTATCATGATAAAGGGTAAGAATATCCTACCCTCCTTCTTTCCTCCCTCCTTCCTTCTTTCTTCCCTTCATCCCTCCTTCCCTCCCTCTCTTTCTTCCCTTTTTCCTTCCCTCCTTCATTCTTTCCTTTCTCTCCCTCTGAATATAGTCATAATTAGATGTTGAGGTAAACATAATCTTGGCCATTTATTTTCCTTGAGTGGAAAGATTTGCCTAATTAATTCAATATCTACATTTTACCATCCCCCAAAGCTCAAATCATAAGTAGTAATAGAATATTCTATGTATGAGACCCAGTGACTTTTTAAAGTCTGTTTTTTCTTTGAACCTGTCCTTTTATTTCTGGTCTCAGAAGCAGGAGGTACAACAAATAGATGACTTTAGAAATAAAAACCATATCAGGTGCCTTTACCTTTGGTTTCGAAAGTCTTTTTTTCAGCCCACTGTTCTTAATTTAACTGCTGACATACAAAATATATGTACTAATAATTGCACCTTGACAAACCTAAGGTATTCCTTAGCATGATCTTCTAGGTGAATATCAGAATTTTCTCAAAACTGTTATTGGTTATCTTTTTTTTTTAAAGCATTATTTTTCAATTTCACTGGCAAAACAAATATCTGTGAGCTATGTAATTTTTGTTGAGATGATGTATTCACAAAATTAAGAGCCAGAAGGAGGTTTAAAAATCATCTGGAAATAAGGCCCCAAGAAGTTAATTAAATGAAGTTAATTAATAAAATGACCCAAGGTCATTCAGAGTCAGGGTTTTGACTCAAGTCTTCTGAACCTCCAATTCTTTTTTTTTCTTTTTAGAAAGATTTTATTTATTTTGAATTTTACATTTTTCCCCTAATCCTGCTTCCCTCCCCCTACCCCCCACACAAGGCAGTCTGTTAGTCTTTACATTATTCCCATGGTATACATTTATCTAAGTTGAATGTGATGAGAGAGAAATCATATCCTTAAGGAAAAAAAATAAAGTATAAGAGACAGCAAAATTACATAATAAGATAACTTTTTCAGGTGGTTAGGTGGTACAGTGGATAAAGCACCGGCTCTGGAGTCAGGAGTACCTGGGTTCAAATCCAGTGTCAGACACTTAATAATTACCTAGCTGTGTGGCCTTGGGCAAGCCACTTAACCCCATTTGCCCTGCAAAAATCTAAAAAACAAAAACAAAACCTTTTTTTAAGGTTTTTTTGCAAGGCAGTAGGATTAAGTGGCTTGCTCAATATCACACAGCTAGGTAATTATTAAGTGTCTGAGGCCAGATTTGAACTCAAGGACTCCTCACTCCAGGGCCAGTGCTCTCTATCAACTGTGCAACCTAGCCACCTCGATAATGGTTTTTTTTTTTTTTAAATTGAAGGTAATAGTCTTTGGTCTTTGTTCAAACTCCACAATTCTTTCTCTGGATACAGATGGTATTTTCTATCGCAGATACCCCGAAATTGTGCCTGATTGTTGCACTGATTGAATGAGCAAGTCAATTAAGATTGATCATCACCCCCATGTTGCTGTTAGGGTGTACAATGTTCTTTTGGTTCCGCTCATCTTGCTCAACATCATGAACCTCCAATTCTTTTACTTTCAAACCAAAGAGTATTTTCATTAATGTTTAACTTCTTCCTTTTGCCAAAAGAATTGAAAATTTACCAGAAAAGTCCCATAAATGTTATGATGATAATAAATTTTTTTATTTCCCCCGCCAGGGAGGAAAATGGCAACTAGCCACTTTAAACTTTCAGAGAATCTAGAAGTAGGGCTAAGCAGTGCCTATCCCTCAGTTCTGGAAGTGCAAAAGGTTCATTCCTAATGAGGGGTAAAGATACTTGTTATTTTAAAAATTCAGTAATGTTGACATTTGTTCCCTGCTTATGATTTCTGCACTGGCTTTTTAGAAATTCAAAAGTAGTGTGTGGTGTGTATTTTTTTTAATCCCAAAATTTTGTTATTGAGGAAAGAGGCAACACAAACAAATAAAACGTCTAGGAAATCAATTCATGTCCTTGTAAAGTTAAAAAAGGACCTCAGAGACTATCTAGTGTGATGTTTCTCATTTTATACATGAAGAAACTAAAGATCAGAATAGTTAAGTGACTTTCCTCAAGTCACACAGATAGTTAAGTTTGAGAGATGGAAATTGAATCCTGGTGCTCTGACTCCATAGGCAAGAGACTTAATCCTGAATTATACATTATACTAGCTCCTTTATGACTTTTTTTTGCAAGGCAGTGGGGTTAAGTGACTCGCCCAAAGTCACATGGCGAGGTAATTGTTAAGTGTCTGAGGTCAAATTTGAACTCAGGACCTCCTTTGTTCCAGGGCTGGTGCTCTATACACTGTGACACCTATCTGTCCCTTTTGATGTCGTTCTTTAACTGATTCTTGACCAGTGAAAATTTTCCATTTTGCCAATCAGTTGATCAATCTAAAAACATTAATTTAAGGGCTTACTCTGTACCAGGCAGGGGAAATACAAATACAGTACCTCCCACAGTTCCAAGCAAATAATGAACACTTTGACTATTGATTCTTGTATCTGTTTTGTTCTTATTCAATTGTTTCAGTCATTTCCAATACTTCATGACCATGTCTAGTTTTCTTGGCAGAGATACTGGAGCAATTAACCATTTCCTTCTCCAGTTCCTTTTACAGATGAGGAAACTGGGCCAAATAGCATTAAGTGACTTGACCAGGATCACACAGGTTGCAAATATTTGAGAATGAATTTGAACTCAGTTCTTCCTGATTCCAGACCTGGAATTCTATCCATTGCACCACCTAGATGTGTCTGTTTTACTCTTAGAAAACTACTTGGAAAACATGCAGTGACTAATTTTGGGCTAGACTTTTATTTTTTAAGAAACTTCTTGGATAAAATTACACATCACATAATCATAAAATCCTTGTCTTTCATCTAATTATAGTAAGAAAAAGAAAAGCTATCTGGTTGGTTAAGTTCCCCTAGATAGACTATGCTCAATTTACTGGGGTCTGTGGTCTAACTAGTCTTTTACTTTTCAGATTTACAAATTTGATTCATTTTCCCTTTTCATCTTGACAAAATTTATAAAAGACTGGTTTATGGTAAAAGTGTCAATTTATTCATTTTAAGTTTTAATTTTTCTATACTGAAATACTCATCTCTGCTATTCAGGATATTATCTTCTCATTACTGAAGTACCCAGGAAATAATAAATAGAAGACTGCTTGACAGAAATAGATTGAAATCACAGAGCGTGGGGTCTTTTATCTATGCTGCACTGCAACCTAAAGAGTGATCTTACTCCACTCAAAGAACAGCCAGTTGGTCGGCCAGAGATATAGTATATTCCTCCGTTGAGTGTCAGTTAAACTGGCACATTCTTTGTCTGAAGCTCTATTGTTCCTGACTGCATGAGCACTGGCATCTTTTTGTTTGCATATGATACAATGTCACCTTTGTCATATCAACCCATTTTTCTACTGAGTCACTTCTAAAGTTACAGATAACCTTCATTGGCAGTGTTTTCAGTTAGCCTCTTCTAGGTGACATTGGAAAGTCCCTTGATCTCACCACAAAATGCATTCTTTTAAAAGATATTCTATAATCTCATGATTGGTACTTCCTAATTTGATTTAATCTTTCCTGGTCTTTGCCAGAACATTCTCTTAATCTTAGGAACTTGAAGCACTAAATTCTAAACATAATTTTAGAAATTATTTCTTTCCTGAAACACAATGTTCCCTATTAAAACATGACTTTTGTTGACATAAATTAAAAAGCACTTTATATATGCAAGTGCCTAATAAATAATTGTCTATTAACGGAGGGATTACAAGGATTTTGCATCAAAATAATTTTATTTTGAGGTTCTCTTTAACTCAAAGAGGTTAATTTACTTGCCAAATGTCACACAATATCTATAGAAGGATTTCAAACTATGTCTTCTCTTTTTTTAAAATTTTAATTTTTTTTCTAATTACATGTAAAGATGGTTCTCTACATTCATTTTTTGGTAAGATTTGAGCACCACATTTTTCTTCTTTCTTTCCTTCCCCCTCTCTCCCCACCCCATGACAACAAATAATCTAAGAGAGGTTATACATGTACAGTCATGTTAAACATATTTCCATATTAGTCATATTGTAAAAGAAGAATCAGAACTAAAAGGAAAATGAGAAAAAAACATAATATATGCTTTGGTCTGCATTCAGGCTTTATAGTTCCTTTTTTGAATTTAGATGGCATTTCTAACACCAGACTTGTCGGGTTGATTTGATCACTGTACTGCTAAGAAGAGCTAAATCTTTCATAGGTGATCACCACATAATGGTGCTGTTAAGGTGTATAGTGATCTCCTGGTTCTATTGACTTCACTTAGCATCAGTTCATATAAGTCTTTTTAGGTTTTTCTGAAATCTTTCTACACATGATTTCTTAAGCAATTCTGAACCCAGATCTTCCTGACTTCAAGTCTAGTGTTCTATCAATTCCACTATTCTTCTATAGCAAGAGTACTGGACTTAGAGTCAAAGAAACTTGGGTTCAAATTCTGGCTTTAACATTTATTAGTTGTATGACCATAAAATATTTGTATATAACTGAATTGTAAGTATTTGGAATTTCCTCTTAAAAGATAATCATTTTAAAACAAACAAAAAAGGGGGGTTGCAACTAGGTGGAAAATTAGCCCTGACATCAGGAGGATCTGAGATCAAATATGGCCTCAGATACTTGACTTTTACTGACTATGTGACCCTGGAAAAGTCTCTTAACCCTGATCACCTTACCAAAAAAAAAAATCAATGACTATAGACACTAAGACTATTGAGGAAAAAAATGACCCAATGTTAAACAAACAAAAAATATTATACACACTTATAATGAACATCCACATATTAACGGGTTAATTTTGTAAATGAAATATCATGTTTTGTTTTTTAATTAAATCATTTCATTCTTCACATACTTCTGCCACATAATATAAAATCCCCTTGATAGATCTCATTTTGATTATATACAATCAATTTGGTTAATTATAGTTCTTTATATTGATAGCTTGTGACTCATGATGGCATTTCATATGTTATCCCTTATCAATTCCATTTTGTTTACTACTATCTGCTATGGCCACCCTTCTATCTCCAATCTAGAGCAAGGTTTATTGTCTTTTTTTTTTGCTGCCATAAACCTCTTTGGCTGTCTGGTGAAACCTGTGGGCCCCTTCTCAGAATAATGTTCTTAAGCACAAGGAACAAATACATGGGATTATAATTAGAAAGGAAACTAATTATATTGGCATACAATTGTCACAAAAAAAGTCCTCCAAGGACCTCATATTGAGGACTTCTCTAGAAGCTTAGAAGAGACAGTACTTTCATGTTCTACCTTAAATTAAGTAATCTAGGTATTGGATTCTAAGAGACAATATTGTATAATGGGTAGAGTGCAAATTCCAGAAAGGCATTCCTGAACAAGTCACGTGAACTCTTGATTCCTTCAGGGAATACCCTAAATTCCAGAGCTGCATCAGTAAGCTGATGACAAGCAGAGACTGCATTGAGTAAAAGAATTTATCAGTTCTGAACATTAATGAAATCACAAGGCCATACCCCCATTATAAAAATTAGCACTACATATAATATCTGAGGAGTCTCATGAAGATTTTTGTGATCTTCAACAAATTAATTGGATTAATATTAAATACCTACTGTATACAAAGTATTTCTATGAATATATGTATGTAAACACAATCCCTGACATATCTTTGGATATATAACTAATTTCTTTAAACACTTGGAGTCAAACTATTCTAACCCCAGAGCGTGTAGATTGACCACAAAATGGTGGCTAAATTGTTCTAAAATAAAAATGGCTTTCCTTTAAAATATATGTTACTTTAATTATTTATTTGAGATTGGTCATCTTGGTAATTTATTTTATTTACTTGAGATTGGTCATCTTGGTAATTTTTAGTTTTAGCACTTCAATATTTAGGAAAAAAGTATTAAGCAAATAAGTATTAAAGTTCTTTCTAATTCTCATTTTCCATGACCACCCCCCCCAACAGACAAAACAGTAAAGAGAAATTCGTGATTTCTTGAACTCATCAATTCTACAAGTGTTCAAACAGTACTTGGATGATTACATAAGGGATAAATTAGAAGGGACTCAGTGCAGGAGTCTCTAGATGACAAAAGGAAATAAATGACAGCTTGAGTCTTTGAGCTCTGAAATCTGTCATTGTAGGAATTTTCTATATATTTAATCAATTATTCTTTTCATATCTAAGTATAGATAAGTATTACATATTTTCTTCGTGTGGGTGGTTCAATGTCAGTGTGACAAGATATCTCCAGGGGAAGAACCCAAAGATTTTAGAGATCTGTTGCTTGACCCTGGGTTATTTAATACTTTTATCAATGATTTGCACAGAGGCAAAAATGCTATACTCATTATTTTGGCAGAAGACATAAAGCTGAGAGGGATTGCTAACATAGTAGATGACAAAGTCTGTCCCAAAAGATTGATGAGTTAAGAGCACTGGGCTCAAATTGATGAGTTGAAATTTAGCACAAAGAGATATAAAAATTGCCTTAGTGGGTAAGCAAAGAATAACCAGATGTTGACAAGCAGTGGTTCCTCTTTTTGCTATGTATTTCCATCCTATAGTTCAGTTTAAGTTTAGTTACTGTTGAGTCTGGAGATGTAGGACTGAGGTTCAGCAGTGCTAGAATTAATAAATAGAGGGGTCTGAAGATTCTGATTTAAACTTTGGTACAAAAAAATTAACTTCACATAGTAAAAAGTTAGGGAGACACACACACACATATGTAGTACTGGTTTGGAGAAAGACTGAAGAATTTTAGTAGACTTATAGATCAAAATGAGTCAGCAATGTGAGATGGCAGTCAAAAAAACCTTTGGTAGCATTTTAAAGGGCATGGCTTCTAGGAACTAGGAGATGATTGTCTCATTGTACTCTGTCTAAATTAGACAATCTTCTGAAGAATTGTACTTTCTTCTGAGCATCACAGTTTAAGGACACTGATAAATTCTAAGAGTGTCCAGAGAATAGGAACCAAGATGGTGAAAAATCTTGAGTCCATTACATGATATAATGTTGTTATTGTTCATTTTAGTCAGGTTTGACTTTTTGTGACCCCATTTGGAGTTTTCTTGGCAAAGATACTGGAATGGATGGCCATTTCTTTCTCCAGGGGATCACTTTTGTCAGAACTCTCCGCTGATCTGGCCAACTTGGGTAAACCACATGGAATAGCTCATAAATTCATTGAGCTACTTTGAGTCCCTCTGCCAAGATAAAGCTGAGATCTATGGTGAGGAAGTGAGAGTAGACTGAAGGAAATGAGTATGTTTAGCTCAGAAATTATCAAGTAGTAACTTGATAATTGTCTTCAGATACTTTAAGGATTATCACATCCTTGAAAAACAAGAGATAACTTGTTCTGTTTGATTGAGGTAGGGGTGGCAGAGCCAAGAGCAGTGGTTGGAAGTTAGAATCCAAATTAATGTTTGATGCCAGGAAAACCTTTCTTTTTTTTTGTACTTAAAGATTTTATTTGAGTTTTACAATTTTCCCCCTAATCTTACTTCCCTACCCCCACCCCCCACAGAAGGCAATTTGCCAGTCTTTACATTGTTTCAATGTTATACATTGGTTCAAATTAAATGTGATGAGAGAGAAATCATATCCTTAAGGAAGAAACAAAGTATAAGAGATAGCAGGATCAGATAATAAGATATCAGTTTTTTTTTTCTAAATTAAAGTTAATAGTCCTTGGTCTTTGTTCAAACTCCACAGTTCTTTCTTTGGATACAGATGGTATTGTCCATTGGAAGACAGCCCAAAATTGTCCCTGATTGTTGCACTGTGGAATGAGCAAGTCCATCAATGCTGATCTTCACCCCCCATGTTGCTGTTAGGGTGTACAGTGTTTTTCTGGTTCTGCTCATCTCACTCAGCATGCAAATCCCTCCAGTCTTCCCTGAATCCCCATCCCTCCTGGTTTCTAATAGAACAATAGTATTCCATGACATACATATACCAGAGTTTGCTAAGCCATTCCCCAATTGGAGGACATTTACTTGATTTCCAATTCTTTGCCAGCACAAACAGAGCTGCTATGAATATTTTTGTACAAGTGATGTTTTTACCCTTTTTTCTTCATCTCTTCAGGGTATAGACCCAGTAGTGGTATTGCTAGATCAAAGGGTATGCACATTTTTGTTGCCCTTTGGGTATAGTTCCAAATTGCTCTCCAGAAAGGTTGGATGAGTTCACAGTTCTGCCAACAATGTAATAGTGTCCCAGATTTCCCACATCCCTTCCAACATTGATCATTGTTCTTTCCGGTCATATTGGCCAGTCTGAGAGGTGTGAGGTGGTACCTCAGAGAAGCTTTAATTTGCATTTCTCTAATCAGTAATGATTTAGAGCAGTTTTTCATGTGACTATGGATTGCTTTGATCTCATCTGTAAATTACCTTTACAAACAGGAAAACCTTTCTACTAATTAGAAGTATATAACAATTTCATGGGCTGCCTCTAGAGGTGGTGAGGTCCTTTTATTTTATTTTTTTTTTTAAAAGAGATCCTCCAATAGAAGCTGAATCCTTTTTATGTCCTGGTGAGGTCTCCTTTGATCTGTGATTTCAACTGCTAAGGTCCTTTCCAGCTCTCAAATCCTGTGATACTAAGCATTAACTCATATTTCTTCACTAGAATTTTGATCACACAGATGAGTTCAGTTTTGCCTTGCTAAATCTTTTCTTGGCTCCTCAGGGAGTACCAGTTCCTAGCCAAGGTGGACTGACAACTTTGGGTTGTAAACCATAATTTCCTTTTGGCTAAAGCAAAACAACAAAGTTTTATAAATGAAGTTTAATTTACTAGGATCTTATTGGAAACCATGGGTGGATGGCATCCTTACAAATGCCAACATTGACCCAACATTTTGGGGAATTATTATACAAGTTAGACAAAGAGCAATAAAAGTTTAGGTGGCCAACCAATGAGATTTCACATAGATTACATGGTTTTACAACTATAATTCTCTCAAATCTTACAATATTTACTGAAAATTCCTTTTGACATGAATCCCACTTGTGCTGCAGAGTAAATTTTTGCAAACAACAGGATTTTCTCTCCGTTTATTTTAGGTACTAACATTGTGATAACCAGATAGCATTGACACAGGTGAAGTCAACATTGTAGGACTGCATTTTATAACCCTTAGTAAAAGGTTAAGAGACAAACTTCTGATCAGAAATATATTGCTCAAGAATTATTAATTCCATCTTAAAGAATATCAGGTTGTACAGGGTCAACAGCAGCCCCTAGGACACCAAAATGAATTTATATTAATAATTTAGGATCCACTTGAAAATGGGTTAGGAAGTTGATTTAAATTCAAACCTTCAGGCCTCTTTACATGGGGTTCTAGGTCTAGTCTAACCCCATTTGCCTAGGGTGTAAGGGAATTGCTTTGACTTCTAAGGGCAGGAGATTTCTTGCAAAGAGACTAACTCCTGCTTGTCACCATCCTTGCACACTAAGGCAGTCTTTCCCACTGGGCGCTATTCCAAGACTATCCCTGGGGAATGACAATTTAAGTACTCTGTTGTCTGCACAGCATTCAAGCCTGGGGTAAAATGCCGACAGCATGAATTTAAACCCTGTTTTAAAAGGACATTATTAGGAAGCCTTTAACATATTATAACTTTAAACCCTCTGTGACAATGTCTGCCAGATGATGATGTCAAACCTAAAGCAGTCCCTCAGGGAAGTCAAAGGTAGAGGCAATGCCATGTAGACAGTGTGACTTGAAGACATGATCTGCTGTTCTATTTTGATGGTGCTTCCTAACACTCCGGCCTGGTTTCTCTCAGTTACATTATACATTGAAATGAGCAAGACATGGGTCAGTGTTAACATTTAGAAATCAAATGCAGAATTCAGCCGCAGGTGGGACTACTTCTTTAAGATGCTGAAGGCTTGTTGGGTCCTATGAGAGAGAACCTAGCTTTTTCTAGGTCAGCAGTTTTTTGAAATGTGGTATACTTTTTCCTTCTGATGTGATAGGAGAAGGAAATGTGAACAGGACACTAGCTTGAATAAAGTGGAAACTGTGAGTATTCTTCCTGTGTTGATGACTTTGTAGAATAGTCAGTAATAATTTTGTTTATGGTAAATGGTCTCTTCTTGAATCTACATCCTTCTTGACCTCTATTGCATTTGACAGTCTCCTCCTGGAGACTCTCCCCTCTAGCTTTGCATCACACTGTGCTCAATTCTCTTTTTACCTGATAATTCTTTCTGAGTCTTCTTTGTTGAAGCATCATTCAGATCAAGTCAAGTGAATAAGCATTTATTTTTTTTAAGAAAGATTTAATTTGAGTTTTACAAATTTCCCCCATTCTTGCTTTCCTCCCCCCACCCCCACAGAAGGCATTGTTAGTCTTTTTATTGGTTCCCTGTTATACATTGATCTCAGTTGAATGTGATAAGATAGAAATCATATCTTTAAGGAAGAAAAATAAAGTATAAGAGATAGCAGAATTGCATAATGAGATATTTTTTTTCTAAATTGAAGGTAATAGTCTTTGGTCTTTGTTCAAACTCCACAATTCTTTCTCTGGATACAGATGGTATTCTCCATAGCAGACAGCCCCAAAATTGTCCCTGGTTGTTGCACTGAAGGGATGAGCAAGTCCATCAAGGTTGATCATCACCCCCATGTTGCTATTAGAGTGTACAATATTTTTCTGGTTCTGCTCATCTTGCTTAGCATCAGTTCATGCAAATCCTTCCAGGCTTCCCTGAATTCGCATCCCTCCTGGTTTCTAATAGAACAATAGTATTCCATGACATATGTATACCACAGTTTGTTCCTCAGTTGAAGGACATTTACTTGATTTCCAATTTTTTGCCACCACAAACAGGGCTGCTATGAATATTTTTGTACAAGTGATGTTTTTACCCTTTTTCATAATCTCTTCAGGGTACAGACCCAATAGTGGTATTGCTGGGTCAAATAAGCATTCATTTTTAAAATATATTTTATTTTCCCCTCCCCCATTATAGTTAAAAATTTTTAAAGATTTTTTTTAAAGTTTTTAGTTCCAAATCCTATTGTTGACTCCTTTCTTCTCCTCACTACTCCCTGGATAGTAAGCAATCAAATATAGGCTATAAATGTACAAGCATGCAAAATATTTTCATATTAATCATTTTGTAAAATAATACCAAGTAAAAGAAAAAGAAGGAAAGTGCAAAATTGCATGCTTCAGTCTGTATTCAAATAATAACAGTTCATAATAGGCATAAAGTATTCATTATTAGTCCTTTGAGATTATCTTTTAACAAGGATTTATTAAGTATTAGCTATGTGTCAGTACTGTGCTAAAGTACTAGAGACAGAAAGGCAAAAGACCCAGTTCTTACTCTCAAGAAGCCATTATTTAAAAGAGGAAACAACTTGCAAACAATTATGTACAAATAAGACACATAGTTATTGTCACCCTAACTGTGGGTGTACCCAAAAGTTCTATACTAAACCCTCTTCTTTTTACCTTCTGTTCTCTATTCCTTCATCATCTCCTTTGAATTCAGTTGTTGTGTCTTTGTGTTATGCTCTTGTCACCAGAACTCCAGGCCCATATCATCAGTTAACTTGGCAGGGCATGGTGAATAGAGCCCTGGACTTTAGAAAATTCAAAAGCTATGTGACCTGGGAAAGTTACTGTTATAACCTCTCTTTGCCTCTGTTTCCTCATCTCCCAAATAGGGATAAAAATAACAACTATCACTGTGAAAATCAAATAAGATGATATTTATAAAGTTGCAAACTTAAAGTCTATTTAAATGCCAATGCTACTGTTCTTGGTATTATTATGATTATTATGCAACAGATTTTTTAACTTGTGTTCCTTAAGGTATCTCAGGCTCAACATGTCCAGAAAAGAATTCTCTTTCCAACCAATCCAACTTCTGAATTCTTCTGTTACAATTGAGAAAGCCACCAATCTTCCATTCATTCAAGTTCACAACCTTGTATCCAGGGCTATCTAGTCATCCTGATTCATACCTGGCCACTATATCCAGATGACAGTGGTGTCTTAGCACAGCACCCTGTCAGTCAAATCCAGTTCACTTGCTTGTCATGGCAACATGGGACAATCATGGGGGACAAAGAACAACAACTATCTAAGCTATGTGATCATGTGATCTCTTTGAGCTTCAGTTCTTCCTCATTGGTAAAATGATGATAATACTAATTGTACTGCTATGTATACACCATAGGGTTATTATAAATAATAAATAAAATCACATGTATAGAATATTGTGTAACCCTTAAAGTTCTGTACAAACATAAATTTGCGTTGCATATTAGGTTTGTACATACATACATTATTATCACTGTTCCTCACAATGACCCTGGAAAATAGTTGCTATTTTTAATCTGCATTTTATAGATGACAAAACAGAGAGAAACAGATTAAGTGACCTGCCCAGAGGCACACAATTAGTAAGCATCTGAGATTCAAACTCACATCTTCCTGACTCCAAATCTAATACACTATCTACTTAGCTCTAGTTGCTTCTATTAGTTGGTTTAATTAAATGAACTTTGTTTAAAAACATTACTCCTGCCTATGTCAGCAAGAGATAGTCATGGGAATAGAGAAAGAGGAGCTTCTGTTTCCTTTTAATATCAGATTTGAGACAGGACCTAGAATGCTGTGACAGGGAAGGTTATATATGGGTCCATAGTAATAGAGTTGATCGGTGGCCAGGACCACAGAAGACAAGATTATTGTACAACAAGAAGCAGGTAGGTAGTGCTGTGGATAGGGCATGGGTACCAGAATCAGGAAGACCTGAGTTCAAATGTGGTCTCAGACACTTGATAATTACCAGCTTTGTGACCCTGAGTAAGCCACTGAACCTCATTGGTTTGCAAAACAAAAAAGATATATTACCATAATATATGAGAAACAGGTAGGTAAGCAGATGTCAGAACTCAAGCAGATGGTGGGCAGGGCAGAACAGTGAAATAACTACTACAATAACTAAGTTTAACTACCATCCTTTATAAGCCTTAAATCATATAAAATGTAGTTTTTCAAGTTGCATTCTAGAGAACCCCACTAAAAATCATTATTTTGATTTCAGTGTAGAAATTATATTGTGTCAAGCCTCTGTTTCCCATGGAAGAGTTCAATTTATTTAAAACTTTCATTGTTAGGGAGTTATTTATGCAGATATACCTTCTTTTTCAAACCTCAAAAAAACAAAACAAACAAGAGATAGCTGAACTTTTCAAGTAGATTACTTTATTGTGTATCTGCTACACACAATAACCTATTTTCTCCAGCTGCCAAAAAAGGGAGGCTTTCAAAGCTTCAAGGTGGTTAATTAGTAAATGTAATAGACTTTTATTAGATTAGGCAAGTAAATATTTAACAATGTGGTCTTCTCACTCCCTCTATGAACTAAGCACAATGGACCAGGCAATTTTGTATATTACTAGAGGAAAACTTGATGCCTTTCCTTTTCTGGATTTTTTATAGACTTTATGGAAATGTACTTTTTTATACATTAGATCTGTTACTCAAAAATTGAGAGTTCATTTTTAACATACCATAGATGGGCATATTATTTAAAGAGATCCTCTTCAGTTTCTTTTATAATGTGAAAATGTGAATATTTCCCAAATTATATGCTTTTGTATTTGGCTTTTATCATTTTTTATGAAGGAAACATGTCCACATTTCAAACATTTATCTAAGCCAGAGTTGATATTTATGTATGTTGACATGTTTTGGTATCATTCTAATATGTGACCTTTTTGTTACACCTCTTTCCTATCTCCCCAATCATATCTAGTTTATAAGTCTCTTATTATTTTCTTCCTTTTTCTCTATTCTTTTTCTTGTTCTTATCGGAGCTGAAAAAAGTCACACAATCTACTGCCTTATTTTTTTCTACCCTGAAATAACATAATACAAAACAAAAGGAAAACATTACATCTATGAAATTGAAACTCTAACTGAAAATGTGAATGGTAGTAAGAGGCACCCATTTAGCCTTATGCATATGAACCAGAGGAGACAGGTTTTGCAAATAGTGAGTTTAATTCAGCTCTGATGAAAAGAAATTAAATCAACATTTCTCATATGAGCTGTTATTTTGGATATTCCTGTCCTTAATCTGTCCATGGCAATAGTAATATATAAGGAGACTGTGACATAATTACCAGACTTCAAGAGGGGATATTGATATTTTCATAATTACATGAGTACCTAGAATTCTAAGAATATAAAAATAAAAATGCTTAGAACTTATTCTTTTGTGTTGACCAAAGGTATTGATCTTTTTCTGAACTTTTGATCCCTTTTAGCATCTTTCAGAAATAAAAGAGATAATGTTCAGTAAATTTCTTACCTGGATAAAACCATTTTTTGTCCATGTTAAAAGTCATATTAATCTTATTCTCCTTATAGAGAATGGATATAAAATTTAACTTCAGGAAAGATGCCCACCACAAGCTGCCTCATGTATGTTCATATTTGATGAAGTTGTAGGCTAATGTTGATTCCATATAAATTGTCCCCTCATTTTTTGTGGCCTAGAGCACTTGGCATCAACGGTTTTTGCTGGCATGCCAGCATGGCCTTCAATGGTCTGAGAAGAAGAGAGAAAATGAAAGAGACAGGTAGCATCTGTCTTTTGTGTGCCCCTGGGGCAGGCAGGCAACAGAAGGTAAAGTACTTGGAAAATTAAATGTCAGACTATCTTATGAAATAGTGTATTTAGAAAATGTGAGCTGCAAAAACCTTTGGTATATGGAAAATATGGTGTAGTAGAGAGGGTAAGGACTGGGTTTGATTTGAAGACCAGTGGTTTAGGTTTTAATCCCAATTCTGATACTTAAACTATCTGTATAACTTTGAGCAAGTCAATAATTTATCTGTTTTCTGATCCCTTCCAGATCTAAATATTATCCTATGAAAATATTCATAACCTAGAAGTCATCCAGGATGCAAAATTATATTTCATTTTAATAAACACACACACTTATGCCTAAACATGTACTATGCAGTGTGCATATTCATATACTATGTATATTATATACACATATATGCACTAAACAAGTATATTTATGCATATACACATAGATATACAAATAATAAGTTGTCTAGACATAATTTTACATACATGCACATGTAGATATATGTATGTATGTATATTGCTTTGTGAGGGGAGTGGTAGGCACCTAGTTGAGAAATGGACTGACAGGAAGAATTCAGTTCAAGGATCAAGTCCCATCTCTAACACTGGGTCTGAAATGTTCTCATTAACTCTCTTTGACTACAAATTGCAGAATATGTGCCAATCTACATCTGTAGAGGTAATTCCATATTGGGAATTTGTCTACCCTAATGAAATCATATCTGGAAAAAAATTCCTATAAAACAGAAAGGAAATGATGTGACTCAGTGGGGGAAATTTTTTTTTTCTCTTATGAATCAGATAACCTGAAGTCTAATCCTGACCCCTCATATAATTCCCAGCATGGCTTTTTATTTATTTATTTTTTTTGGTAAATAACTTAACTTTGGGCTTTAAGTACTTCAACTGTGAATTGTGAGGATTAGACCAGATGATATTATTTCAGGTTCATTTTACTTTCCTTGTACTTTTTCATTATGATCTCATCCTACTACCCAATGGTAGTTAAATCCTGATCTAACACCCTTCCATCCCATATGATTTTTGACCTTGTCCATTGAATCTTCCAAAGGGCACACACCCAAGGCTAGGTTCCAAGCTATTTTCTATCATCATTGTCCTTCTAGGATGTCTGTACTGATGGATTAGCTGTGTAGGGGCTCCTTCCAATCACACATCATATAATAAGATCATTAGATCATAGATATTCTTTGTCCAATTGGTTTTTCTCATTTGGATAGTTAGACCAAAGTCTTGAGTGATTATGGGTCTCATTCTAGGACTTGAAGTTATCAGGTTATGAGGTTATGCATAGACAGGAGAATCTGTATTATTTTGCCTTCTATAGGAAACTTTTTTCAATATGGTTCTTCACAGACATCTTCTTTGGCAGTAGGAAATACTTTTTGAGTATATGACCTCCTGTCTTATAATCTGTTGGATATTAATAAAAAGTATCATCAGGTATCTATTTTAAATCTTGAAAGGAATCTTGAACCATATTTATATATGTTTGGTAAAGTACTTCAAGGGGAGCCATAAAGGTAGTGTTTTGCTGCACTCAAATCAGGTTATTTATGGTCAGTGAACAGTGAGCATGGTGGTTTCTTGTATCTCCAATGCCTTCCAGTCAGTTTTATGACTGTAGATATATTATAGTTGGTGAAATCCTGCCTATTCCTTTCTCATGTACTTATCATGTGATATTCAGATACAACTGCATCTTTATTTTATAAAATATTTTACAAAGATAAAGGCAATGTATATGATTTCAGTAGTCTAAAGAATTACCAACAAAGGCAACTTTCTCTGACTATACAATCCAGCACATTCCTTGCAATGTATATAGTCTTGGAATATTTTCTAGTGCATTTTGAGCTGAAGTTACTTGCTTAGGGGCATTTAGCTAGTATGTGTCAGTTGGAGGACTTGAACCAAGGTCTCCCTGGCTTTCTGATTTGCCTCTCTCTCCATTATCCCATGCTGATTCGCAGATTTTATACAGATGGGAAAAGTAGACATATAGATAAGTGGTAATTAATATTATTCTTATCACCTTTTGAAGTAGTGGTAATAATATACTTAGTGTTTATATAGCACTTCATATTTGTTATCTCATTTGATATGCACAAAAACCCTATGAGATAAGTGCTATTAATATCCCCAATTTAATAAAGAAACCTAAGGGTTAAAGAATCTAAGTAACTAGTCCAGGGTTACCCAGCTAGTCAGCTAATAAGGGTGAGGCAATATTCGAACTCAGATCTTCCTGATCCCAAGTACAACAATTTAACCACTGTACTATCCAGAGACCCACACATCATATTTCGCCTCCCTCTATCCCACCCCCACCGCACCCTTCCACATTCTACTATGCTTCTTCCACAATCAGAACTACAGGAACGTATGTTTTGCTTTGGCTCCAAATAAGTCAAAGAGAGGAACTTGTAAAACAGTTTTTTTAATAAAACGGCAAAAGACCATGTACTAGAAAAAAGGGGGTAGGTGTGGAGAAATGCTAGTGATTAAATAAAATAAAAGTCAGCTAGAAAGTTTAATGCCAATTATAAGTAAAATTCAGAATGTACTGGCTCAGTACTATGTATGTAAGGTCTTAGGGAGGGCCTTTGCTGACCAGTCAAATTGATTGTTACATTTATAGAAGCTGCTGTTTGGTTTTATAGTTTCTGTAATAAGCACTATTTTTATCTACTATAGTCCCCTGATGTCTCATTATGAATGTGGAGGTGACCCTGGGTTCTTTTTTTTAAGGTTTTTGCAAGGCAAACGGGGTTAAGTGGCTTGCCCAAGGCCACACAGCTAGGTAATTATTAAGTGTCTGAGACTGGATTTGAACCCAGGTACTCCTGACTCCAAGGCCGGTGCTTTATCCACTATGCCACCTAGCCGCCCCTAGACCCTGGGTTCTTGTGCAATGCTAGTATAGTATTAGTCTCCAGCCTAAGAATATGGAAAGAATTCTAGTATGGATCTAGTGTCAAATGGTCTATTAGGGAGACTCAGCCCAGCAAAGTTAACTCATTACCAGGTTGTAATTTGGCCACAACAACACAAAACCATCTTTTAAGTTATAGAGTGATTTCATCTATACTGCTAGGGGAGTAACCATGAAAGTGGATCTGTGTTAGGGGTTGCTGAATGAAGTTATGGAGACTGGAGTGTAAAGAGGCCAACAATCTGGATTTGTGAGAAGTACCAGCTAATTCAGATTTGTACCAAGCTCTGACTTTTCCATGTAACCACCAGCAACTGCAGAAAGAACAATTTTAAGATAACTGTGAAGTCACTAATTCCAATACATGTCTTAGTTACTTGTGCTGTTGAACTGAAATTTTCTTTTCATCTTGGGAGTGAGAGGTATCTTTATTGTTCATCTAATTTATTCTCCTTTGGATCAGTGGATAGAGTATTAGACAGAATCAGGAAGATTCATCTTGAGTTCAAATCAGATCTCAGACACTTACTAGTTATGTGACCCTGGTTAAGTCACTCAATCCTGTCTACCTCAATTTCTCATCTATAAAATGAGCTGAAGAAGAAGAAAATGGCAAAACCCCTCTAGTGCCTGACAGGAAAACACCAAATAGGGTCACAAAGAGGTAGACATGACTGAAAACCAACTGAACACTGAAAGATCTTGACTATCTCTATTATTATTTATATAAATAAATATTTTATATGAGGAGAGAGGCGCAGGGACTGGAAACATGATTAGCATTCTACTATTGGAGCCATTTGCACTTCAGATGTTCTAGTCCTAATCCTTGCTGAGCAAGTCCTAAAACTACATTTTACTTACACTAGTAATTGCCTTAGAAACCTCACTTCTCAAAGTCATTTGCATCTTTATAACAAAAACTATTTTTATCCTATTTACATTTCCTATTGAGGTGGTGGTTTGCCACTAGTAATTTTTCAACACCTTTTCTGTTTTTTTCTAACAGTCACCTGATCTTTATACAACTCCCCCTCACTGATGCAATAGTTTCTTGAAAAATTCTATTTCAAACGATTGCCTATTGGGAACTTAGTCCTAATTCCTTTCTTAGGACTTAGTAATATTTTTGTTTGGATGACACGTATCCTTCTGCCCATCTTGGAAAATACATTTATTCCTATTCAGTTCAGTCCTGTATCATCTCAAATGAAGCCATCATTCTTAGCATAGTCCTAACATGGCAAAGAGCATTGATAATTTCTCAATGATCCTATTCCCCTGCCTACTCTTCCCATCAGCATCAATGTGGTCACAGGGATTTCCTGTGAAAAACATCAGGAACCTGTAGTTCATTTTAATTCATCTTATTGACTTTGTATTGGTATTCAGGGAGGACTGGCACTCTGGATTTGAAGGCTTACTGAGCCTTTTTCAGGGTTGCTAATATACCTTTGCTGTCCCCTTGTCACCTAGCTCTCACTGGTGGTGGCTGCAAGAAGCTGTAGCATGCGTAGCAGTCATACCCCAGTAAAACCTCTGCAGGTGGACTAAACCATATTGAGGGTATCTGGTAGGTCTCAAACCCATTGATGAATTAAAGGGTAAGTATTTACCTCAAGGATGTGAAGACAGTCCTTGAAGGAATCTTGGAGATTGTCATATTGTGAATCAGTCTGAGATAGATCCTGTCTGCCCTCTGGATATCAGCAAAGACCATGAAAGAAATAAGTAAAAGGGATGGGGGAAATGGATCTATGAGATATCATTAAATGAATAGAAAAGTGAAATGCAAATGAAAAAGTCAGAAGTTGCCAAATATACTTTCTCTCATTAAGACAAAAATGTAAGGAGTGAGAAATTGCATTTAAATTAAGCATAAGTTCAGGAATTTATATTCTCAAATAAATCTTAAGATTGAGGTGCCCTATTGTATGAGACAGTGTTAGCTGGCAGTTTGTACTTAAAAAGGAGTCATTCATTGATTATTAGAAAGGATTCCATTTGCTTGTAAGACAAAATTATCTCAAGTATGAAACCTATGTTATTTTGACCTTATATAGATTCTTTGTTTAGCTGTCAGCTAATAATTGTCACCCCTGGTTTTGAGGTAAAGAAGTAGATTAGCAAATTTTAATTAAATTTTGGATTACAGTTTTCCAGTGTGTGTTACAGATGAGAAAACTAAGAGATCAGTTTTTTTTTCCAGGTTAGTAATTTGGCTGAAATGAGATTCCAAATTTAATACAGAACCAAAAAGGAAAGGGAAAAAAAGAGAAAAAGATTTATAAGAAACTTAGTGTTGTTTTATTTATAATGAAACTTATTTCCCTTAGTCATTTAGGAAAGTAGATAGCTATAATGGTGTAAGGATGCCTTACACTCTAAAGTCTCCCTAAATCTTGTACAGTTCTACCACAAAATTTAATGATCATGTGGCACGCTGACAAGAAAACCCCCAATGGTGTCATGAAGAGTCAGACATGACAGAAAAGACAACAAAAGCACCTGTTACTGTAATTCACAATGTTAGGTGTTAGAGATATAAAGACAAAAATAAAATAAATTCCATCATCAAGGATTTTAATGTTATAATAAGAGAATATAACATGTACATTAATATTAGCAATTGGGAGAATCACTAAATCTTTTGAGTCAAGTTCACCCCTTCAATTGTTCAAGGAATTTTGTTGCTTGTATTCCATACAATTCTGGTGTGAGTCAACTGGGACAAACTCCATTTTAGTCTAGCTATTAGGTTCCTTGTTGCTCAGCTCCTAAGATGACCTAGCTATCTCACAAGAGAAAAGGGTCATCTACACCTTTCTTAGCAGAACCATATAACCTGAGTACATCTGTCAATACCTTCTTAAATCCACTGAACTAAACCTCTCTCAATATAAAGAAACACAGCTTTCTCTTACCTAGAACTTATCATAATGTATCTGTCTTGAACTCTGTCCGAAGTGGATCAATCTCCAGGAATGCTAGCAGAATAGCATTTTTATATATTCTCAAAGATTATGTATTCCAATGACACAGACTCCAAGGGTAATATAGGGAGGCTCTGATATAACTGTGATTAATTCAGTAGAATAGGAAGCTATATGGCTTTCAAACTTTTTCTTGCTCCTGACTGTCCCATTTCTTAGTTCAGATTAAATGAAGTTTTATTGAATGAGATGAATCTTCTTTCCAAGGAATATTACTGCTAGTGACTTTCTCATGGGACTCCCTCTGATTTTTGTCATCTATATTGTTATAAATGTTCATAATAATGAAACACAGTAGAGTGATTGAAAGGTTTAACTTTCCTGCAGGAACAGACAGTCCCCTAATAGGGAGCACCCTGAATTTCCAACCTTATGCTAGGAACCTTCTGATAGGCCCTCATCATTAGGTATACAATCTAAAAGATACACTCACCCCATGATACCCTTTAACATGTTCCCCGCCCCTGCTTATATGACTAATGTTATTCTGTTGTCTCTCACTCTAACAGGGGGAGTGTACATTAAGATGCTTGAGATTTCTTAAGCAAGCACACTTGTGAAAGGTCAGGGACCCCTAGGTGAACTCCTGATTAGTTCAAGTTGGTTTTTGCCCTCCCCCTGGCCAAGGCACCTTCATGTCAGTTTAGGGGACCTCCTCCAGCTTAGTGACTGGTTGGGGTCATTTCTTTGATCACTTTTTCCTTTGTTTCACTTCCACATTCCTGCACATAGGCTTATGTCTTTTCATTCTAATCAATAACCCAAGGCCTTGGTAATGTACTATTCTGACAGATCCTAACAGTAGTCTCTCATATCATGTGGAAACCAAACACTCAGGAATTTCTCACATATATCTTATGGGTGCCTAATTTTTCACATCTCCCCTATTAGAATGTGAGTGGTGGGAAGGGGACATGTATTTTTGCCTTTCTCTTTTATCCTCAGAATTTAGTACAACATCTGGCACAAAGTAAGTACTTAATAAATGGCTGTTAATTGATTAAACAGTACTCCTACAGACTGGTCCTTCTGCAAAACTTATCTGACAATGAAGAAGTCATTTTATGGAAGTATTTGTATGACTTTTTTGTTTTTTAATGTACTAGATATAGAACATTGAAAACAAGTCAGATTATGTCTCGGATAATTGTTTTTCAGTTTGGCCTTCCCACAAGAAGGGGAGCTGCTATGTTAGAGTGTGTCCCTTGGGTGATGAGGGTACTGTTCTACATGCCACATGAGGAATGATGGAGGGAATGTTTAACCTGGAGAAAAGAGTGTTTTTTGTTTATTAGGAACTGGTAGGAGAAGAAAGAAAGAAAGATAATTAAGGGGGGGGGATGGAGAAACAGCATATCTATCTTGAGATAACAGAATCTGATAATTAGATCTAACATAATAGATTTAAGACCTGAAAGAAGGTATTCACCAAATGACCTTTTGAAGGCCTTCAATGAGGAGGAATCTTTACTTAGGATATTCTTGAACAGCTGTAATTATTAACGTTCTATTCTTGAGATTCCCATCTACTGTTCCTGATAATACTCAAATAGGAAAAAAAATCTTACTCCTTTACAAGGTGACAAGGCCTCTAACTACTTGTAGACTGCTCTCAGGTTCCACATTCCCCACCTCAGCCACTCTCCCTACTTCAGCCACTCTCCCTACTTCAGCCACTCTCCCTAAAGTCTTTTCTTCCCTGGGCTATAAATCCCTAGATGGAAGAGGATTAGATTTGTTTTGCTTGGACCCACAGGACAGAGTTAGGAGTTAGGATCTGGCAATAGGTAAGCATTGCTAAGTACCAATAAGTACAGGCAAAATATGTTCTTAAGGAGTTTATAGTTTAATGTAGGAGACTATATGAAAACAATTATGAAATATATGATATATAAAATATAAATGGAAGACAATATTAGAGGGATGGGATTGAGGGAGGAGGGGAGGACCAAGGATCTCCCACCAGAAGGAGCAATGGGTTGTAGAGAATTCTAGAGAGGAAGATTTTGAATGGGTGTGAAGAAGAATTTCCTAATCCTTAGAATGTTCTAAAAGTGGATTGCCAAAGGTGATTGTAGGTATCTCATCACTAAAGGTTTTTCCACACAAAGACTGAGTGACTAATTATTTCAGGATGATACAAAGGGGATGAATTTTTGTTCATATATGAGTTAGATTACATCAGGAATTCTTATACTGGTTTCCATAGAAGCTTGGGTAGATAGGTAGGGTCTGTGAACTTAGATGAAATTTATTTTTACTAATCTTTAAAATTTTAGCATTTCCTCAATTATGAATGTCAAAAACAAAATATTATTCTGAGAATGAACCATAGACTTCAATAGACTAAACAAAATGAGGTTTGTGATTCACAAAATCTGTTAGTTGGTCTTTGAGGTCCCTTTCAACTGAGAATCTAATGTAGATATGGGTTGGATTAAATGAATATTTTTAAACCATTTTCCAGGGTTTATTTTCATGGACAACTTCCTAGGCCAAAAATTATATGAACATTGAGATTAAAAAAAGGTAAAAGTCACCGAATAACTTTTTATTGTGTTATTTAAAAGTCTTCATGCTTGGTAATCATTTAGAATAGTATTATAATCATTTAGAATAGTATTATAAATTTTAAAAAAGAGAGAAAAGAACTGCAACATGATTTATTTAGGGGTTTAATTGATTGAACTTGGATAAATTATTCATTACTTCATTAAAATTCAAGCAAGCCTGAAGGTTTCCATCTGATGCATTAAGTTATCTAATATGGAGAAATTGTTATAGATTCATTGCATGGAATGATTCTTCTAATATGTTGCACTTTAAATTTGCAGGCAATTCAATTGAGATGTAAATTTTGCATTTTGTTTTCCATTAACTAAAATTGTTTATATAGACCCCAGGAGAAGAAAAAGACTCTCACCAAGGTTGCTTTTTCTAATCTCTTGGTGGAAAAGTTAATATACATAGTGAAGGCACATTTTATTGTTGCTCAGTTGTTTTGAAATTGTGTCTGACTCTTTGTGCCCCCATTTGAGGTTTTCTTGGCAAGAATGGTTTCCCATTTCCATTTCTAGATCATTTTACAGATGATGGAACTGAGACAAACAATTAAGTGACTTGACAAGGGTAACACTAGCAAATGTCTGATGCCAGATTTGAACTCAGGAAGATGAGTCTTCTTGACACCAGTCCCAACACTCTATCCACTGTGCCCTAGGTGATGGCACATAGTAAGAACTTAGATACTTTTATTCATTTATTCATTCATTTTTTTTTAGTTTTTGCAAGGCAGTGGAGTTAAGTGACTTGCCCAAGGTCACACAGCTGGGTAGTTATTAAGTATATGAGGTCATATTTGGACTCAGGTCCCCCTGACTCCAGGACTGGTGCTCAATCCACTGCACCACCTAGCTTCCCCCCTCATTAATTTTTAAATTTTAATTAACTGCATCATTGCTAAGAAAAAAGTTACAGTTCTATAGTTTTGTAAGAAGTAAAAGTATTGTCTATAAGCTGATTATTTCTTGAATCGATTTCAATTTATTTTAATATTAACAAATGTTAGTGAAACAAGTTTTGGCAAAAAAAATTCTTAATTTTCCAGCATTTGAGATCACAAAACAAGCTCAGAGAATGAAGAGTTTCACTGGACTAGGAATGAGAAAATTTGAATTTAAATCTCAGCACAATCACATAATAACTAATGTAATAATAATAATAATAATAATAATAACTAATGTAATAACTAACAAAATAACAAAATAACTAACAAAATAACAAAAACTAACAAAATAACTAAAAAAATTTAATTTCCCTGATATTTAGTTTCCTTTAGTGCAAATTGAGGGAAAAAATATGTATACTATGTACCTTACATTAGAAGGAAAGAAAATAAATGTTAGTCAAGCAACAAGTGTTTATTAAGTATGCGATGCTAAGTGCCAAGAATATAAGAAAGGCAAAAAAACCAGTCCCTATCTTCAAGCAACTTGCACTCTTTTTGGAGAAATGACATGTAACCCTGTAACCTAAAATGTATACAAATTAGAAGGTAGATAATCTGAAAGGGATGGGTGGGGAGGGAAATATGAGGTATGCCTGAGGCTGACTAGAGAGTCAGTAAGTAGTGAGACATATTCTCCTATTAGGGTGGCACAGTTCCTGCATAGTAATTCTGAAATTGAAAGGATTAAACTTCCCAAGAGAGTACAGTGGGAGAGGGTACAGTATGTCATTTAATGTTTGCAACAACCCTGGGAGATAGGTGTGTTATCATTTATCTTCTTTTTACTGATGAGGAAACTGAGGTGGATGGGGATAAAGGCTTTGCATTCAAGATGAGTTCCACTATAGTTTTTGTTTTTGTTTTTAGTTTTTGCAAGGAAATGGGGCTAAGTGGCTTGCCCAAGGCCACATGGCTAGGTAATTATTAAGTGTCTGAGGCCTGATTTGAACTCAGGTACTCCTGACTCTAGGGCTGGTGCTCTATCCACTGCGGTACCTAGCTGCCCCTGTAACTCTGTATTCTTGAAGATATTCCTAGCAGAATGTCAACCTTACCATGGCTTACAAGCTTGGTATGACTTGATATCCAGTTTAGAAGGGCTTATCAGTGGAAAGCATGTTGGTTTAATTATCAGGTAATTTTTTTGTTTGAGGAGGGTCACAGTCATTTGAATCAGTGGAGAGAATATCATCCTAACTAATGAAGTCATAGATATTTTGGATTATGAGGATTATACTTATACTAATTACCTCAAAGAGTTTTCAATGAGAAATTGTATCTGTAAAGTGCTTCGGATCTTTGACGCAGTGTGTCAATGACTTGATAAATTTTGCTTACCTTCCTTTGCTATTTAGTTCAGTTGGAATATTGAATGAATATTTTTGACTTCAGCGAACTGTGGCTTTAACCTGAAATTAGACAACATGGTATAGTGGAAACAATATTGGCCTTGATATTTTTTTTAGGTTTTTTTTTTTTGCAAGGCAAATGGGGTTAAGTGGCTTGCCTAAGGCCGCACAGCTAGGTAATTATTAAGTGTCTGAGGCCAGATTTGAACCCAGGTATTCCTGACTCCAGGGCTGGTACTTTATCCACTGTGCCACCAAGCTGCCCCTTGGCCTTAATATTAATAGTGAACTAAGTCTGAATTGGATCTCCAACATTATCAGCTTTCTAATTTTTGGAGAATTATTTAATCATTTTGTGTCTTTTTGAATAGAGTACTGAATAGACCTTAGACACCTAGCTGTGTGACCTTGGGCAAGTCATTTAAACCGATTGCATTGCAAAAATCTAAAAAAATATATACTGTTTGGGGTGGCTAGATGGCACAGTAGAAAGATCACCGGCCCAGAAATCAGGAGTACCTGAGTTCAAATCCGGCCTCAGACACTCAATAATTACCTAGCTGTGTGGGTTGACTTATAAAATCCTATGAGGTAATAAATGCAAAGTGCCTAAGGCACTGTATTAAAGCTATTTTAAGAGTGGAGTGAACGTGCAAGTCAACCCTAATCAAGAAAAACCTCTTATGTTGGTCTTGCAGATTGCTGTGACCTTCTCTAGTGGGAACAAGTCTCTTTATGAGAACAGACAGTTCAGGGAGTCTGTCCCAGGATAGATTTTTCTTACCCAATAAGGAAATATTAGCATTAGATACTAATGAATGAGCATGACTGTTAAAACAAAGAGAACCTTGATCTCAAAATACCTTTAATTTCAAAACCAAATTATTTCCAGAAAGGCTAAAGTGATTAGTAGGTCTATCTAGAAATCAGTGAGCTTACCAAGGGTCAGGAAAGTCCTCAATTTATTTTATGTTCTTTCTTATTCTAATCTTAGTTTCATTTTTATTCTCCCAGGTTATGGACACACAGTACCTTTATCAGATGGAGGTAAGGCCTTCTGCATCATCTATTCTGTCATTGGCATCCCCTTCACCCTCCTGTTCCTGACTGCAGTGGTTCAACGTATCACCGTTCACGTTACCCGGAGACCTGTGCTCTATTTCCATATCCGCTGGGGATTCTCCAAACAGGTGGTTGCCATCATTCATGCTGTTCTACTTGGCTTCGTGACTGTGTCCTGCTTCTTCTTTATCCCAGCAGCAGTGTTTTCCATCTTGGAAGATGACTGGAACTTTTTGGAATCCTTTTATTTTTGCTTCATTTCCTTGAGCACCATTGGCCTAGGGGATTATGTTCCTGGTGAAGGCTACAATCAGAAATTCAGGGAGCTGTATAAGATAGGCATCACATGTAAGTATCTTGGACATTTATAAAAGCAAGCAGAGGGTGTGTAACATTTGGGTTACTTTCTTGAATTTCTTGAATCCTGACCTGATTCCATTCTTTCTTCCTCTCCTTGTCCTTATATCCCAAGGTCCACCCCATTTTTTTAATGGTTGGCCTTCTTTCAAAGGTTTAATCATTTTCAGAGTTGCCCAGTACCCACCTTTCTATTCCTTTCCACTATTACTCTACTTTCTCACTATCTTTGGAAAATTCATTAAATCAAAATAAATTGTCATCCTTACTGAAAATTAAAGCTCCCTTTATAATTCTTACAATCCTGATAATATTTATATCTTGTATTAGTTATTAGTGGAGCACTGAGAGGTCATCAAGTTCAAGGTCAGTATGAGAGGTAGGATCATAAATCAGGACTTGGAAAGAAAACTATTTAGTCCAGATGGGAAACTGAGTCACAGAGAGGGTAGGTAATTTGCTTGATGACCCAGGCAGTAGGATTTGATGTCAAGTCTTCCTGACTCCAAAGTTTGTCTTTATTAAAAATGAATTTTTATTTTATCCTTTGAAGCCTCATCCCTTGGGGGAAAAAACAACTTTTTATTGAAGTATTACTCTGCTCATTCAGAGGTTTTTTTTTTGCCCTATAGTTTAAGTATAATAAGTAGGAATAATCATTCTATTGCTAAATTGAAAAGTGATATGCCAAGAGTATTACCAAGAAAAAATTTCAACCTGCTGATAGATTATGTGAAAATATAAATACAGAGAGACCTATTTCATTTCTAGCATAACTCTAGAATAAATTTTCCATTGACTAAAACTATATTTTTATTACGAAATCTCTATTCCATAGGGAAAATATGGATTAAGAATTCAGCATCCAGCAAGAACATTCAGTTGTCTTAAAATAGCAATGTGAAGGATTACCGAGCTTTAATGTACTTCTTTTGACCTGTTTCTCTTTATAAATCAGGAATGGAGAGCCCTATCATAGTCTCCTGGGAATAATTCTTATATCAGTAGTGCATTTATTAAGTAGTTTTCTATATCTAGATAGATAGATGGATGGATGGATGAATAGATGGATGGATGGATGGATAGATATCAGGCATTTTGCTGGAGTTACAAAGAAAAAAGGAAAAATAGCACTTCCTCTCAAGAAGCTTACATTCTATTAGATACCATATAATCCAAAAAATATTGGTAAACATGCTTCTTTGGAAATAGCAATCAGAAAAGTTGGTACTCATAAAAACCAGAAACTATGAACATACATTTTTCTTTATCTTTTCAAAAAAAGTATTTCTTTAGGCTTTGACTTCTGAAATTATAAAGAAAATTTCAATTTTTATTGATATCTTTTATTTTAATATTCACTTCATTTCTGAAAATATCCTTTTCTACACCCCTTCCCATAAAAATCATCCTTTGTAACAAAATAAAAAGCATTTCAGCAAAACTAACCAATACATTGACTGATCCTGACCATGTACACAGTTAACCCTAATCCCAACCCTAATCCCACCTCTGCAAAGAGGACAAGGAAGCATAGTTCTCTCATCTTAACAAATTTAGTCATTTTGATTTCACAGCATTCAGTTCTGTAAAAATTTTGTGATGAAGGTCCTTTTATAATGATGAAAATCCAATCAATATGTTTGCCTCCTCAAGCTATGAGTTTCAGCTTTCCATGTGGTTTGGGTGTTTTGAGGAAGGATACAGGGGTATGTAGTACCACGGAGGATAGTGCTTTAGAGATGCTCTTGTTTCTCTCCTAGGTTACCTGTTGTTGGGTCTCATTGCCATGCTGGTAGTTCTGGAAACCTTCTGTGAACTCCACGAGCTCAAAAAGTTTAGAAAAATGTTCTATGTGAAGAAGGATAAGGATGAAGATCAAGTCCACATCATGGAACATGACCAGCTCTCATTCTCTTCCATCACTGACCAAGCTGCAGGCCTGAAAGAGGATCAGAAACAGAACGAGCCTTTTGTGACGGCTCAGGCAGCCACTTACTCTGATGGCTCAGCAAACAATTAAAAGTAGGATTCCCTCATTCCCATTCTCCTAGCACACTAATGTCCCTGCAAGTCAGAAATAGAAAAGCCTTTGTTTATTTTTTATAGAAATGTAAAAGCCAAGATGATGATGCCACAAACAGATATCCATTATTTGAAGTATTTAAAAAACAAACAAACATAAAAGCAAACCTGGGCTCAGTTGGGGAATGTAGTGTCTGGGGAGATGGAACCTCAAAATATAAGATGTTCTGTGACAACAAGACTGGGCTTGGCAGATAGGGAAGAAATGTCAGAAGCAGTGACACTGTGGACAGGCTAACAATGCTTGGTGAGAAGCAAGTTTTGTACATTTAATTGAGAAATTTTGGGTATGTCTTTGAATCATTTAGCAGCTTCATAGCAAAACTTTAAGAGAGTGGCTTAGCAATGTGTTTTATAATTACATTCCTCTGTACTGTTTGCATGTACCTATCCAAAGTGATTATTTTTTTAGAACCTAAGTTAAGACCTACTATTTATAATGAATGTTTAACTGATACATGTGTACATAGAAAGTATAAATATGTTTATATCCTGTGTACATATAAATATATATGTATATATATATATGATCCCTAAAATTCAGTAAACTTCTTAGACTAGAACTGTAGATAGATTTCTTTATATAAGAAATAATTCAAGAATTGCTGCATTTGATAAGTGAATGAAACAGAATTATGTTTAGGACTGATTAGAGAGAGTGTGGGACTGCAAGAAACGCTTTTCTCTTGCAGTGTTATGCAGTGGTATTTTGAGAAATGTCTGAAACATTTGTAAAAGTTTCTTTTTTTGTGACCAAGGAGTGAAGTGAATGTCATTTGTATAGAAGTAGAGATTGCTAAAAAATAGTTTTGTAAGGTTTTTTGTGATTTGCAGCCATCTAATTTCTTAAAAGCACAGAACTTTCAACCAAGAAAATATAAAACAAAGGTCCAGTTAAATTAATTCAGTTAAGTGTTTAAAATTCATAAGATAAAATAAACAGAAATGTATGGCCTGTGGCTAGACTTAATGTCTTTTATGTCAGGGAAAACTCTAACAGTGTCTCTCTGGGCTCTGTTCATTCCTGTGTGGAAACCATAAAACTAGAAGTTTTCAATAAACCATACTACGTGCGCTAACTAATGCTCAGTGACAGGATAAGCAATTCTTATCTTTTTTGTATGTTTATTTAGGGATGCTGATATTAGAATGATCATGGACTTGACTGTTAGAAAAAATTAGCACTTTTAGGTGACTCACTTCAAGCCAATTTGTTACAATTTGGCCTCTTTATGAAAGGGCTAACCTATATTAAAAGACATACACATACACACAATCACTCACACAATATTTCTCATGAAATCACTTCCATGGCAGTCTCTGAAAAGGTGGTCTTCTGGTTTCCAGAGCACTTTTATTTCTCAGAAAACCATGTATTTTTTTCAAATAGAAATAGAATCCATTCCAAGGTATTCTGTTGAGTCAGTGGTAGAATCCACTGGTAGAATCCATCTGGTTTCATCAGCAGAATTTTTTGTTCAAGGCTTATATCCAAAGACTTTTTTCAGATCTCCCTAAAACTTAATCCCATTGCCTCCATAGACTTATTATATTTCCTGGTATTCCATTACATATTCACCTTGCCTTTGCAGAGGAAAACGACCCCATGCAAGGGAAGTTATTGGCTAAATGACAAATTGAGAGAATGGAGAAACACAGTTTGGATATGAAGGGGATGCAATCCATCGCTGATTGGCACAAAATGAAGGCTGGTGCTGATGGAGAATATAAATCAAAGTAATCATAAGCGACACTTGGGTGGTGTACTGACATTTTATTAGATGCAGCAAATGGCTTTTGTTAGCCACAGCTGTCTGGCTTTAGTACAAGAGAGAAAGGACTTTATAAATAATGATGAAATAGGAGGAGCAGAAGGAGGAAAAGAGTTGCAAAGGTTACTAGGGATCAAAATGGCATTAATAGAATACTTCATGTTCCATATATTCTTGATACATTCTTTAATTATCTCTAAATTATAGTGTGATTTCTTTATGTATGTGAAAGTGAGGGGGAAGCAAAAAACACTACTTTTTCAGTAAGAATTTAAGGGTTTCTTCTACATATCATTGCATCAGTCATCAATAGAATTCTAATTGTCTTTATATAAGTGGAGGAATGGGGTGGGATGCTAGACAATGCAGTCAGTATTAGAACTAGGTTATAGGCTTTGATAGGGTCTTAAAGGATATAACTTTAGAATTGTGCCCACTGATTGCCATTTGATGCCCTCTCATATGGGAAAATGTTTCATGGTTTGTAGGGTGGTGTAGGTTCTGAAGAAGATGGATAGATTGCTCCAAGATTTTTTTGGAATCAGGACATTTTTTACTAAGACAGGATAGCAGAGATTGTTGTCCTTAGAAAAAGAAGGGAGAATTATGGGAGGAAAAATGGTTTTGAAAGTTGACTGGTGTGGTAAAACTAATGAACCTCTGATGAGGAGAATGGACAAAATCTTAATCAAAATGTTCTGAGAATGAAAGAAAATATCCTTTTGAGTGTAGATGTGGAAATTTATGAATAAGAGGTATGCCCTAGAATATTTTAAGACAAATTCTTTGAGGATAGGTTGAACAGAGGAAAGACTGAATAGTTGTCCTGAAGATGATATGATTCAGTAGAGGGTTGTTTAGAATGGACAACTAAGTATTATTCACTCTAAAACAGACATGGTCATCTTTCTACATACCACCCTCATGTGCCTTTTATGAAAATAAATAAGACCACATCAAGTATATTTTGAACTTTCAGACCCTGAGGTGAAGGAAAAACCAGCAAATGTAAATCAGGATTTTTAAATCCCTTATGATCATCCAGATTACCCAAATCACTTATGTTAATAGGAATTAACATTAAGGAGCCAGTAGTAGTCATTGTTTATAATTCAGAATTCTGTAAATATTATTTCCTGATTGTGATTCACTTTTTTCTGTAGAGCATTCATGATAAGAAGAGATTGATGGTCATTAGGTGAAAATAATCACTTCGGACTTCATGTTAGAAAATGTGTTTATCTGCTCCACATATCATCCCTCTGTGAATTTAATTTAAAGAAATGGTATGCTTTAGGTGAAATAAGTGAAATAAACACTTTGCATTTCATGTTAGAAAATGTGTTCATCTGCTCAACATATCATCCTTTTGTGAATTTACTTTAAAAAATTGGTTTCATTAAAAAAACAGATAATAAAAGCATTGCCATTAACCTTAGATGCCTATTGTATATTTAGTAAAGCTAAACTACTATGTAATATATTTTAGTTTCTCTTGCAGATATTTGTTCCTATTTCCCAAGAACTTTTATTTTATCAAATTGGACACACATAACACTTCTTCATTTGAGGAGGAAAGTATGAAATTGTTACTTTGTTGTTCATTACTTATTTCTTCAATGGCTTGTACAATAGTATTTTCTTATCTGTCAACCTCAGCTTTCAAAATCTCAGCTAAGAACCTAGAAGGAAGCAAACAGAACAAAACTCTAAATAACCAAAATAAATGTTACAAAGTCCATACGTGAACTTTTATATTCTTTACTCATATTGAAGGTCCCTTGTCACTCAGGTATAGTCTACTTGCTCTTATCTTAGGCATGCCCCTAATAAATTTGACTCTCTGATTCCCCAACTTGGAACAGATTAAAAGAGAAGAGAGACAGTAAAAGAGGCAAGAAGTAGCTAAAAAGATGAATAAATGATATGGAAAAACTATTTTAAAGATAATAGACACAATAAAGAAATCCACAGTATAGCATTAGAATTATTTAGTGTGTGCTCAAATAGCTGTTTAAGAGTATGTTCATACTGATGGCCATTAGTCATCAAGGAAAGTTTAAATTCTGTATAATAAAGCAAATATGTAACACACTTTGAAGAATACTTTTTGGGGCAGTTAGGTGGTGCAGTGGATAGAGCACTGACCCTGGAGTCAGGAGTACCTGAGTTCAAATCCAGCCTCAGACACTTAATAATTAGCTAGCTGTGTGGCCTTGGGCAAGCCACTTAACCCCATTTGCCTTGGAAAAAACCTAAAAAAAAGGAATAGTTTTTAATGCACAATTCTTGAGGGGAAGTTTGGTTGCTTAAAAGGGACAAAGCATCTGACAAATCCACTTAAAAATAACAGTTGGTTCCCAAATGATGCCAGATAAGTAAGTTGTTGCAGTCTTAACATGTCCTATGTCCTTGAGAATGATACTATGCTTAGTAACTTTTTAATAAGTAAGCTAAAATGTATTATATGCAGTTGAATGAATTAGATAATCAATCTCTTGAGGTTGCTTTTATCTCTCTGATGCTCTAAAAAATACATGGCATGGGTAGATTTTTTCTCCATAGTATCTTTTAATTTTTGAAATTTGTTAAGCACTAATAACATAGCAAATCCCTCAGGCACCAGAAATTTAGACCTTAACCACAAAGTCTCTATGGACCAAGGCATCAGTATATTTTGCCCATAATTTTTACATTGTTTCATTACTCATTTCCTTAAGTAGATGATGTCAAAACATGTTTAGTTTTACTATATCCCTCATAGATGTGCTTACCTGCATTAAAAAGTCGAACATGACCCTTTTCTATTGTTTCTAACCAGTTACATTGTGTGGTGCATCACAATTTAGAACACTGTGACCTTAAAACTGGAACCAAGCCTATTATTATTACAAATTCAGCAGTGACCATGGTTGACTTTAAAGGTCACTGCAGTTGCCTCTGAGTACACTGCGAAAATCCTTAGTCCTCTTGGTCATTCTAAACCAGGATATAAACCTTGTTGGTAAGGAAAATAACAGCCCATAGTGGGCTTTTAGAATGGTATGCTTTAATTACTTCTACCATGCAATACATTTATGCACCTCTTTCTTCTAGAACTTGGAAAACTGAGAAAAGAATCAAACTTGGGGTAGCTAGGTGGCGTAGTGGATAAAGCACCGGCCTTGGAGTCAGGAGTGCCTGGGTTCAAATCCGGTCTCAGACACTTCATAATTACCTAGCTGTGTGGCCTTGGGCAAGCCACTTAAACCTATTTGCCTTGCAAAAACCTAAAAAAATAAGAAAATAATCAAACTGTTTAAAATATTCATTTACCATTTTTCTGGGACTAAACAAAAACAGAAAAACTGAAGCAATCACTAAGTTGTTAGGACAAAAATGTATCTCTAGGATGATATTGGAACAAGTAAAAGAAGGGCATCTAGTTTAGTTTTGCTTTATTGATATATAGAGTGCAGGTCCAGATCATAATCTTGATGAGACCATTATACAAATATATTTGAGATGATGAATTATTGGAGAATGACTCTCCTACTCTCAAAAAAATTTAAATGACCCAGGATAATAAACATAAAATAAAGGAGAGTCAGGGAACTCTTGGTTTGCACCCCCCTGCTCCTCCAATTCATCATCTGTGGGACTTACATCAAGTCTCTAAATCGATTAATCTCATCATCTGCATCCAAGGAAGATAATAGATGTGAGTGATACTTTTAAGGCTATTTTGTGGAATAATTGTTGAACTGATTGTAAAGTACTTTATTATTTAAGGTGCAATATAATAAAATTATTCTTACATCCCTCATTATATTTGCCTCAGTGTTTGAGTGTCACATTGTAGATATGTGCCCAAATCATAATGAAAGAAAACCAATTCTTTTGACAAAAAGTTCCATGTAAAAATTACATTTGTAGAAATTATGCCCTACAGTGCTGGAGTTGGTAGATACAAAAGAAGGGACTAGGAGGTAAGTATCAGTGAGCTGGCGGGTAACTTAAACACCTAATATATTTTTATAGAACAGTTTTAAAAAATCCAATTTGAGCTATTCCACTTACCTGAAACCTTGAGCTTGCTTGGAAACAGAAATTTTAAGGAAATTCATAAGAAGCAATGACTCAAAATAAGTGTTCTGACATGACTATAAATAAATATAACTGTGAATCATTACCTTTCTAGTAAATAGATGGCTTTGCTGGGTGTGTGTAAAATCAGTTAACCACAGCAAAGATATTTCTGTTTAAAGGTACAGCAAAAGACTTTCCTTCTTAGAGTGCATATCCATACACATCCCTCTCAGATGATTTTGTGACACTCCAAATATAGATATTGCCCCAATCAACATCAATTTGCAATTTTAAGATAATATAAAAGAAAAGAACAAAAGCACTGTCTCCTTACTGGCCATTCTGTAACAGCTACCCCAGTTTTCCCTGTGGATGAGAAGGAAACATGATTGTGCTGCTGCATGCTTAATAACTGACTCTAGAAAAAAAAGTATCGATGAGATACTTTGAAGTTTAATGTGTATTGTTAATATTTTCTCCACCTTAAAAAAATGTAGATATTCAAAACAAAGAATCAAACCTTTATTTATAGAACTGGTCAATTTCTGATGTGTAATTGTTCACACTAGAAATCTGACAAGCTTCTTACTGGGTTGGTGTTGTCTCCAGCATATCCCAGGAAGGAACATTGCAATTTATATATCAAAAGATAAACCCTACCAACTTCCCTTCAGTTTCATCTTAAGGGTGCTAAACAGCAACAATTTTACTTGAAAAGATGGTCCAGTTTTGGGTGAAGATGGTCCTATCCTCTTAACTACACATAAACCCCACTTTAGTCCAGTCACGTGGCCCACCAATTGTCTTTTCTCAAATATCTATGGCTTTGGTAACAGGTGACTCAACTCTCTCAATAATTACCAGGGTTTCCAGGTGGTGGGGAATTTTATATTAGAATCAAGAGCACACTGGTTCACCCTTCAGTACAAATTAACCTTTGTTCTTCTCTTTCTACTCAGAGGAAGTAGCTAGGACCAGATATAAAGAAACATCCTAAACACACCTATGGTTGAATAAAACAGAAAAATGTACAGGTTTCTATTTAATACACTAAAAGACCTAAGGGTCTGCTGGCACCCTTATGTATGGCCCCAGTTTCCATTTTAATTTGACATTACTGTTCTATTTTACTTCTGCTATACATACAGATGACCTTTACCATTGACTTCCTTCTACTTCTATGTTCAAAGACTGAAATGCCTTTATCTCACCATAGCCTTCTCTGTTCCATTTCTCCCTGTGCTTTACTACTACTAAACCTTTTCTCACTCTTCTCTGTGACCTCCAATCTATCTACTGCTCAGTACCTTCCAGGGTCATCACCCCTACTCTGGTGACTCTCTCTTCCTTTACTTCAATCTCAAATAAGTCATAAAGTGCTGAGCACCAGACTCACAGTAGGTGCTTAAAATGCTTATTATCTGATTTGATATATCTATTGAGCTAGTTCATTATCTACCACCTACAAACATGCCAATGTTTTTTCCCATCCACAAAATTTCTTCACCAGGTCCTACTAAAATTTACCAGGCCCTGTTAATTATTGTCCTCTGTCTTTCCTCAGCCAAACTCAGAAAAGCTACCCCTACTCCATGTCTCTATTTCCTCTTTTCACATTTTTCTAAATTCCTGATATCCAACTCCTGATCATGATTCACCTAAAACTGTTTCTAAAATTACAAATGATTTCACAATTGTGAAATTGAATGGGTTTTTTCTCAATTTTGATATCAATACTCAATCTTGATGTTTCTTCATCATTTGCCACTATTGATCACCTTCTCCTACTGAATATTTTTCATAACACTGTACTCTGAGTTCCCATTCTACCAATCTTATTACTTCCCAGTCTCCTTTGCTGTATATGGAACCATTCATATTATCCCCCACCTCCTTTCCCTCAAGACTCTATCTTGAGTTTGCTCTATATTATCTCATTTGGTAACTTCTTCATTTCTGATAGGTTCAACTAATATCTTTTGGAAGATGACTACAGGATTTATATATCCTGTCCTTTTATTTAATTTCCTTTTGCATTTTTTAAATTAGATGCCTCATTGATTGATTGGCTTTAAGTGGCTTGCCCAAGGCCACACAGCTAGGTAATTATTAAGTGTCTGAGACTGGATTTGAATCCAGGTACTCCTGACTCCAGGGCCACTGCACCACCTAGCCACCCCCCTCATTGATATATCAAACTTAATGTGTACAAAACAGAATTCACATTTCATCATTACTCTTAAAATTTTGCTGTTTCTCAGCCTCAGTGCCTCCCAGTTCTTCACTTTCAATCCATAATACAATCTGTGGTCAATTTTTATCATCTGTAATATGCAAACCTGATATGTGTTGGCTTATTATTATTATTATTATTAGTTAAATGATCCTCTGACCTCAAACCCTTATTATTCTTTGATTGGTATTGTCTTCTGGCTACAAACTAATTTCCTTGTGTTTTGATTATTTATTTGTTCATTTATTTAGGGGAAGGGGGAGGAATTAAAAGAGGGATTATTCTAGTTATGACTTCCTCTCCTCAAAGATCTCTGTAGCTCTGGGAGGGAATTATGGTGTCTTCACTCTAAATCACTTCAAAGAACTCAGCAATTACCTTCCAGGTAAAATCTGAGAGACTTAGAGGACTGCAGATTTCTCCTAAAAAAATCAAAGAACTTCCAATTTTAATCAATAAATGCCTTCTCTCCTGGACATTTAATAGCACTTAATAGCCATCTATATTACTGGCAGGTAAGTGGTACCCTCAGAGCTTGCTATCAGGAAGACGGGTTTGAATCCAGATTATTTGGGTGACCATTGGCAAGGCACTAACCTGTTTGTCTCTATTTCCTCAACTGTAAAATGTAGAAAACAATATTCCTACATCCCTTCTTGTAAGGATTTCAAATGAGACAATATTAGCCCAGTGTCTGGTATATAGTAAATCAACTTAATAAATACTTGTTTCCTTCCTTTCTGTATCATTATTATTCATGTATGTCTCACAGAATCAAAAATTAAGAAAGACTTTTTAAGAGATTATTCAATCCAACTAGATTAATAATTTTCTGAAAACAAGAAAGGGTCTTCAGAAAAGTTTTATTTATCTTTTTAAGAATTATTTTCATAGCACCTTAAAATTTGTAAAATATATTCTTTTGAACAACTCAGTGAAACTAATAAAGCCAATTTTAATGTCCCCATTTGACAGGTGGGGAAACTGAGGCTTAGAGAGGTTAAATAATTTTCCTAGGATCACACAATGTTGGAGCCAGAATCCAAACCCATATTCCTCCAGATCCTGTGCTCTTCCCACTATGTCTTTTATTCCTCATTGGAGCTCCCCATTGTTCAGTTCTCTGTACATTTTTGGGGGAAGGTGGTAAAAGTTTGAGACCTGAAATTTCATGGCAGGGAATTTTCAGGATAGAAATTTCATCCTCAGTTGACATCCCTAGCTTGTATTTATAGTCCTAGACATACCTGGGGGCATTGAAGAAATGAAACACAATCTTCAGGGTTCAAAATCCCAAGAGAACCTTAATTCTCTTCATGTCTTCACAAGTATCAAGTACTGCCTTTGGACATTATAGTGAGCTTTACTTTTCTCATCTGTAAAATGACTTGAACTAGATGATGGCTAAGGTTACTTACAGCTATAACTATCCATGGTTCTTTGACAATATTCTGAGTTTCATTTCCTTCAATGCTAAAGTGCCTGCAGCCTGTCATTTATTGACTTCAAAAGTACATTTAGGATCATAGAATCTTAGAATCCTAAAATTGAATGGGACTTGAGATATAATCACATCTCTACCTTGAAGCAGGAAGCCTTGTCTATAATATTCCTAATGAATAGTCTCTTAACTTTTCCTTGAAAACCAGTGATAAAGAAGGAAACCCATTCCACTTTTGGACAATTATGTTATTAGAGGTCCCCCCCCTTATATTTGTGCCCTATTGTCCTTTCCTGTAAATTTCACCCAGTCCCTCAGAGTTCTGCCTTCTGGGTCCAAGAAAGGCAAATCTATTTCTTTTCTCACATAAGAATCATTTAAGTCTCCACCTGGCAATCACTGATACTTATTGCTTCATTTCCCTGCTTCCTGAAACTCCAATCAATCATTTGTTCTACTTATTTCAAACAGTAGACTACATTAGGCTCATGTGCTAATGTTATCTTGGTTCCATTTGTTCTTTTTTCCCCTATCCCTGCCCTACCTCCCAACACACACACACACACACACACACACACACACACACACACACACACACACACACACACACGTCTCTTGGCTTCAGACTAGAAGTTTAGATTCATTCCCACTGTGTACCCATCTTTCCAAAAAACATCCTTTGATTTTGTTCTAATATTGTGCCACCTGAAATTTGACTGAGCTTATATTTGTATCTAAACTTATATACATTCTGATTTCCTACATTTTAGTCTACCATAGCATTATCGGGAGGAAAAAGAAGAGGAAGAGGAGGGGAAAGAGTTGGAAAAAGAGGAGAAACTTTAGATTGAGGGAGAGGTCAAATTACCTTAGACTATGCAGGAATCAAGATCCATAGTTAGGATTATTCCTCTGATTCAAGATCCAAAGCTTTTTCCACTATAGCAACCCTATACAGTTCAGCCAAGTATAGAAAAATAATGGACTTTCAAATGCAAATAAACAATGCAATTAATTTTGGGTCTGATACAGATGGTTCCCCTGATGTCTTTGGAGACTATTATTATATTTCTGTGAGGAGACTGAAATTGGCTCACTTATTCCAAACCATCAAAGCCAGACCAGTTTTGAGTTTGGAAAATAAATAAGCCTGTTCTGTTTAGGCTACATTAACTAGTAATGTGGGGTATTTTCTAGCCTGGCTGGAAAGATTAGTAAGTTAATTAAAATCTAAGAAATGGCTTTGTTTTTTTAATTGTTCCAACTTATATTGACAAATCTTAGACTTCCAGTGAAATGACAAACTGAAGAATGCTTGTCAAAAATCCTAATAAAATGGTCAATTATTTTGTTTGTAAGACCTGGGTTATTTTTGAGAGCTCATATTCCTAGTAAGTAGCAGATGAACCAGAAATCTCCTTGTCTGAACTTTCCCATGAAGCAGGAAGGATTCCTCAAGGAAAATATATAAAACCCTCCAGAGTTTTGACCATGAACTCCCTTTTTTTGGAGCCCTAAAATAATTCCTAATTGCTTCTATAATAAATGACCACATAATATGCAATATTGTAAAGTACTTGCCATATTCTAAGCAGTATAAAAATGTTTATTCTCTCCCTTCCCCTCTTCCTCTTCTCCAGTCAGGTTAAAACTGGCAAGCTACAGGATGTTCCATGATTATTTCCCTGGACTTATCTTCTGTACTGCCTAAAGAAGACCTGAAACAGCATTCCCCCAGGGAGGAAGCTTAGCTACCAACTTCTCCTTTGTCCGACTGTGACCTTCATCTCTTCAAAAAGTTCTGCTTAAGAGTCATCTTTTTCATAAAGTATTTTTATGATCCTACCTTGACCACCCAATTTAATTCAAAAAATATTTCTCCCATTATGCATTAAAACAAACAAAAACCAACAAATATTTCTTTCTGTATGTAATACAAATTTCTTAAAGATAGGGACTATTGTTTTTTGATCTTTCTTTCTCTAATGCCCTTGACAATGATTGACACGTGCTTATGATTGATTACATAGACATTTTGTTTGTCATTTCTTTTTTTAATTTATAAATTTATTTACTTTCCCAACTATATGAAAAAGTAGTTTTCAACAATTATTTTTTGTAAGGTTTTGAGTTTTACTTTATTCTCCCTCTCTTCCCTCCCCTTCCCCTTAATATAGATTATACAGGTATTATTATGTTAACCATATTTCTATATTAATCATGTTATGAAAGAAGAATCAGAACAATTTTCTTATTATTTCTAAATGCATTCATGAATGTGCATTTCCTATTTTGTTTAGTTTCTCTCTGTATATCTGATTTCCTTGAAAGCTGGGGATAGTTGACTCATCTACCATATAAATACTCCCGGAGAATCTTCATACAGTAGACATAAAATAAGTGTTGATAGCTGCTTGATTTCTAGAGAAAAGTTTTTATTAACAAGAAGCATTGTTATTTTGTGCAGAAAGAGAGATCTCAGCCATGGAGATTGACTCTCTTCCTCTATATCTTGAAATTGAGCCAGAATGATAGAAATCAATACTCCTAATTCTTCATGAGGGGAAAATATACATTAAAGTTAGTATCATTTTTGAATTGCCTATAAACTTTAAAAGTCTGTTATTTCATGACGGCATAAATTCATTGATCATGAAAGCAGTGGAGTATTGTGGACTCCCAAGTCTGGAAATTTAACTAGATGTGTAGCTATGGGGAAATAACTTACCTCTTTTTAGACCCGATCAGTATATTTATAAATTTTCTAAACTTTCATGATTTTACATATTAGGACCCAACCAGTATGTAATTTTGGTAAATGGAGTTTTGCATTCAAAGGATTGACTGAAATAATGCCTGGCATGTTAACTAATAGGCACATACTGTTACTAGAGGACATATTTTCACAGGATCACAGATCAAAGACCTGAAACTGCAAGAAACCCTAGAGAACATCCAATCTAAATTCTTTACTGTACAATTAAGGATACTGAGGTCTGGGAAGGTGTGGTGATTTTCTCAAGATCATACAGGCAGTAAATTCCAGAGTTGAGATCTGAACCAAAGCCTTTGATCTGTCCCCTATTCTAAGTTGCCTTTCTTCTGTGATATTATAGCCATAGTGTACCCTAATGTGGCATATGGGGTCACCTTAGATGTTTTTCAGACATTGGAAATTCCAGATGACCTGAAATCCATTATTCTCACCACTCATTGAAAGACAGCTAGCCAATTTCTAAAGAAAGACTTAATATTAACAAAAAACAAGAATTATTTTGTGTAAACATAAACAGAAATATCAACAATGGAGACTGACAGAAGACTAGTCTTAAAGAAAGATAGATCCCCATGTTTTGTCTCCAGTAGAATGTGAAGTTCTTATGAGAAGAGTCTATTTTGTCTTCAGATACCCAGCACCTAGCTCAGTGTCTTTTTTATATATATAATAGATATTTCATTCATTCATTCATTCATTCATTCATTTATGTTTTTGCAAGGCAAATGGGGTTAAGTGGCTTGGCCAAGGCCACACAGCTAGGTAATTATTAAGTGTCTGAGGTCGGATTTGAACTCAGGTACTCCTGATTCCAGGGCCAATGCTCTATCCACTGTGCCACCTAGCCGCCCCTATAATAGATATTTTAAAAATGTTTATTGAGTTGAAGTTTTCCTACAGAATAGCCCAAATATCTAATGCTCCCTGATCCTTTTGCCCTTTACTCTGTATACAACTTGGCTGAATATTAGGGTATTTATTTCATGTGAATGTCAAGTTCTGGACTGCATTTTCACCTATCCCATTTCTACTCCTTCTACCATTGAAGGTGCCAAGGTGATGATTAGTTTCTTCCCATTTTGCTTCTCAGATTTACTGCCACATTGGCACTCAGTTCAGGGTAGAGATTTTTTTTGGGGGGGGCGAGCTGTCTATGATCAGCTGGCATTCTATTAGCCTTATCCTATTGCAGTGCCAGTTTGCATTTTGGTATCTGCTTGGGTGCCAGTGAAAGCTCTGTCCCCACTGTTTCTAATTTTTTTTTCTTCTCTCTTTCACCCTCCCTGCCATCTGCTATGTACTAGCACAACATCCATTTCTAGATATTTCTCCCTTTGTTCTAATACTGCTGTCTTGATGAATGCTTTTTAACAGATATATTCTTGTTCCCTCTTCCCTCCCCTGTCACTCCTACACAGAATTTTGTCACATCACATACTATCTTCTGACCCTGGATTTATTTTACTACTTTCCTAAGCAAACTGAAATTGTCAGTTCATTGAGTAGGAACCTTTTCTAGTAAGTCAACTGACAAATATTTATCAAGTTTACTATGTTCCAGGATATGTTGTAAGCCCTAAGGACACAATGAAAGGTAATAGGAACAATGATCTCAAGGAACATACTTTCTAATGGGGTGAGAGTGGGGGAATGAGAAATAAAAATCTAGGTACATATAAGATTCTATGTGTCTGTATATATGTGTATATATATATTATATTATATATATATATATATATATATATATATATATTAATCTGCAAGGGAAGCTCAGTAGTTTTTACACTCAAAGGTGGGAATTCAGGTAATTCTTGAAGTCATTGGAAGTTGAGAACACCAAAAATTCCAGGCATTGGAGTCAGCCAATGTAAAACTCCAGAGTTGGAATGCTATGATCCAGGACCTGTAATTAGGTCAATGAAGCTATTTTATAGAGTGCTTGGAAGGGAATGAGGTGGCAGAGGTCTATTTTTGTTCTTGAATTTAGCAGAGAATCACAGAATTTCAGATTTGGAAAGGACCTTAGTGACTCTTGTATTTATCCCAGACTTTAAAACCCGAAAACTCAATACAAATTCATATCCTAGATTAAACCCAGTCTTTATCCAAGGGACATAGGGAAGTTTTTGGTGTTACCCATTTCAATTGTTTCCAACTCTTTGTGACCCCCATGTGGTATTTTTTTTTTGGCAGGATACTGAAGTGGTTTGCAATTTCCTTCTCCAGCTCATTTTACAGATGAGGAAACTGAATCAAACAAGGTTAAGTGACTTGCCCAGTGTCACACTAGTATCTGAGACCAGATTTGAATTTATAAAAATGAGTTTTCCTGGCTCCAGGTCTAGCACTTTATCAACTGCGCCACCTAGGTTTCCCAAGATATGAAAGCTCTCTACTATTTATTCACTTTATCTACTTGGACGCCAATGGAGAAAATCACAAAGCTGAGCTAATATCACCCTCTTAAAATTCATGATACACAATCTCATCTGGGCTTTTGCTGCTGTTTGGTAATCCTACTCCACCCTTATCTCATTCCATATAATTTCTGCTCCAGTCCTTTTATTCTCTCCTTTCCTGTCTACTGACATTCCTGATTGCCCACACACACTTATAATGGATGACTCAGACTCTTACTTCACCAAAAAAGCCTGAAGTCATTGCACATGGGTTCCATTAACCCCTTCCTCCTGTCCTCAATTCTCTTCATAACTCATTCTCTCAAACTTCCTTAGGTTGCAGAGGAAGGAAATGTCCTGTTCTTTGTTTGAACTAATTCTTTCATCTGTACCCATTATTCCATCCCTTTCTGACTAGCAATTTTTGGGAGTACAATTGATGTTAAATGACTTGTCCAGGGACACACAATTAGTGTCTGAGGCCAAACATCTACTCTCTATTTTTTGTCTAGTCTAGAAGCTATAACTCATTTAACTTCTCCTTTCAGAATTATAGTAGAATATATTTGTGATAGCAAATAAATTGAAACAAAGGACATGTCTATTGACTGGGAAATGGCTAATTAAATTGTAATATATGATATCAATGAAATATCACTGCTTTGTAAGAAATGATGACCATAAAGAAGTTAGAGAAGGATGGAAAGATATATGAACTAATATAGACTGAAGAAATCAAATAAATATACATGACTGCAACAATGGAAACAGAAAGAACAATATAATAAAAAACCTGAACACTTGACTCCTGGGCCGGTACTCTAACCACTGTATCACCCATCTACCACTTGAAGGATCATGAGTCTTTCCTTAATGATCTTTCCAAGGGGGCATGTGGAGAAGTCAGAGAAATCCCAGAGAAGTGCAGCTAGTTAAAAAATTGCTCTTTCTTAAATAAGTTTATTTATTTTTTCCAACTATATACAAAGATAGTTTTCAACTTTCATTTTTTGTAGGTTTTTTGAGCTCCATGTTTTTCTCCCTCCCACTTCCTCCTCCCCTTGCCAGTGAGTAATTTAACATAGATTAGACTCATATAACTATGTTAAACATATTTCCATATATGAAAAAAGAATCAGAAGAAAAGGGGGGGAAAACCATGAGAGGAAAACACTCTAAACTTAAAATGAAATTTTTAAATGGACGATAGTACGTTTTGATCTGCATTCAGACTCTATAGTTCCTTCTTTGCATATGGATATTTTCCATCACAAGTTCTTTAGAGTTGTCTTTGATCATGAATAAGAAGAACAAGTCCATTACATTTGATTATCGTGTACTGTTGCTGTTAATGTCCATAATGTTCTGCTCACTTTACTCAGCATCAATTTATACAAGTCTTTCCATGTTTTTCTGATGTCTGATCACTTGTGATTTCTTTTTTCTTTTTTTATAACAAACTTTATTTATTTATTACAATTGTAGGCAATGGGGTTAAGTGACTTGCCCAAAGTCACACAGCTAGGTGATTATTATGTGTCTCAGCTGAGATTTGAACTGAGGTCTGAAGTAAGCTCCTGACTTCAAAGGCTTGTGTTCTATCCATTGCACCACCTAGCTGTCCCCCATGTGTTCTTATAGATCAATCATACTCCACATTCATAGAACACAATTTGTTGAGTCATTTCCCAATTGATAGCCATCCCTTCAATTTCCAATTCTTTGCCTTTACATTTTTCCCTTTCTTATAATCTCTTTGTGATACAAACCTAGGAGTGGTATTGCTGGATCAAAGGTTATACACAGTTACATTGGCCTTTAGGCATCATTCCAAATTACTGTCCAGAAAGATTGGATCAGTTCATAACTCCATAAACAGTGCATTAGTGTCCTAGTTTTCCCATAACCCCTCCAATTTTGATGATTTTCCTTTTGTGTCATCTTAGCCATCCGGCAGGTGTGAGGTGGTAACTCATAGTTGTTTCAATTTTCTTTTCTCTAGTCAATAATGATTAGAGCATTTTGTCATATGACTAGTGATAAATTTAATTTCTTAATCTGAAAACTGCCTGTTCATATCCTTTGACTATCAATTGGGGGAAAATATTGCTTTTTTCCTGATTTTTTATTGGTTCCTCATCTTTTCTGGTTCTATCCCAGGATCTTCTTTCTCTACATTCTTTCCTTTAGAGGTAGTTAATGGCACAATGGACAGTTTGACACAGTGCTTGGCACTGTTATTGTTGTTGTTCAGGCATGTCCAGCTCTTCATGATCTTATTTTGGGTTTTCTTGGCAAATAGGGTTAAGTGACTTGCCCAGGGTCACATAACTAATAAGTGTCTGAGGTCACATTTGAGCTCATGAATATGAGTCTTCTTACATGTGATCTATAGTCTTGGCCTCTCTTTTGAGCTCTAGGCCAGATCAACATATTTAACTGACTTCAAGACTCATGCCTCTATGTAAAAACCACTGGTATCTCATCCAAACAGAGTTGATTCTCTTACTACTTAGGCATGTTTCTGCTCCCAATAGCACCAACATTCACCCTTTTCCTTTTTGAAAAAAAATCGCATGGCTAACTTTAATTCTTCTCATGTTCTCTCTGTTCATATCTAATCAATTAATAAGACTTGTTGATTCAATCCCTAGAACATTTCTAAAGCAAATCTCTCCTTGTTACATTCTCTGCTACCTAGAACAGATCTCATCACCAACTACCAATGATATTATGTTTGGTATATTCAATTTTTTGCTGATTTTAAAAATCTACATATATACCCCTTCCTCATCTCCCAACCAGAGGGATGTTCCTATACCAAAGAAAAAGAAAGAGTTCAGCAAAGTTAACCAATATATTACCAAGTCTGACAGTATCTGCAATGTTCCACACCCACACTCTGGAAGGGAGAGATGTAAAGAAAATTTCTTATGTCTCCTCAGAGTCAAACTTAGTTATTTTCATTGCTCAAGAGTGTTCAGGTTTTTTAAAATATTATTGTTCTTTCTGTTTCCATTGTTGTAGTCATGTATATTTATTTGCTGGTTCTGATTTCTTTACTTTATAATTGTTCATATATATATATATATATATATATATATATATATATATATATATATATCTTCCCATCCTTTTCTAAGCTCTTTATAGTCATTATTTCTTACAAAGCAGTGATATTTCATTGATATAATATATATTACAATTTAATTAGCCTTTTCCAAGTCAATAGGCATGTCCTTTCCTTCAATTTATTTGCTATCACAAAAAATACTACTATAATTCTGAAAGAAGTTAAATGAGTTAGTTTCATGACTAGACAAAAGATAGAGAGCATTATAAAATATAAATAGATAATTTTAATTATATTAAATTAAAAAAACTTTTACATAAACAAAACCAATGCAACCAAGTTTAAAAGGAAAGCAGAAAGCCAGGAAACAATCTTTACAGCAGGTGTCTGTAACAAAGACTTTATTTCTCAAATATATAGAGAACTGAGTCAAATTTATAAGAATACAAACGAATCCCTAATTAAAAATGGTATATTGACAGGCAGATTTCAGATGAAGAAATCAAAACTCTCTAAAGGCATATGAGGAAGTTCTTGAAATCACTTTTGAGTAGAAAAATGCAAATTAAACAACTCTGATGTTTTCACACTTGTTAGAGGGACTGATATGACAAGAAAAGAAAATGGCAAATGTTGGAGAAGATGTACAACACTAATGAATTGTTGGAATTGTGAAATAATTTAACCATTCTGGAGAGCAATCTGAAAATATGTTCAACAAAATATTGGAAATTAAAGGGATACTCATCCGTTGGAGAATGGTTGAAGTGCTATGGTACATGAATGATATGAAATATTACTGTGTGATAAGAAGTGATGGACAGGTAGATTTCAGAAAACCTGAAAAGATTCATACAAACTGCTACAAAGTGCAATGGGAAGAATCAGGAAATCATTGTACACAGTATGAACAACATAGTGTAATGATCATTCTTGAATTACTCAGGTCTTATCAACAACACAGTGATCCTTGACATATACAAAGGACTTGCAAAGGAAAGTGCTGTCCATAATACAGTTAAAGAACTGATGAACTCTGAATACCAATTGAATCATACTTCTTTCATTTTATTTTTAAAAATGTTTTCCTTTTGTTTCTTCTTTTGCACCTATGACTAATATGGGACTTTTTACATGATAGCACATGATTAACCTATAACATATTGCCTGCTATTTTTAGGAAGAGGGGAAGGGAGGGACAGAAGGAGAAAAATTTGTAGTTCAAAATCTTTGGGAGATAGTGGAGGACAGAAGAGCATGGGATCTCAAAGAGTTTGGACAAAACTGAATGGCTCAACAACAACCCATCTGAAACAGATAGATACATAAGTGAATTCTACAGAACATTTAAAGAGCAATTATTTTAATACTACATAATCTGTTAAAAAAAACTAGGTAAAGGATTCCTGTCTTATGTCTTTGACACAAATATAATTTTGATTCACAAATAAGGGAGAGGAAAGAAAGAGAGACCTGAAGATGAATTTCCCTAATGAGTTTTGATGCAAAAATATAAATAAAATATTAGTAATAAGATTATAACATTAAATCACAAAGTTCATATACTATATATAATACTTTTGGGGTATGCCAAAATTTGACTCTCTGGTTGAAGTATCAATTCCATCTGCTTCCTTTTGGGCAGAAAATATTGCTGAAGCATCTTCTGGCAGTTCATCAACTCCCTGAACCTGACCCTGAAGTGTACAAGGACATAGAAATATTTCTTTAAGTGACAAGCCATTTTAACTTTTTTTAATCAGATTTCCTTGGTTGCTCTATTTTAAGTGCTCTGTGTTTCCTGCCAAAGTTTGAGTAAAGAAATGCTCAGAAACTGAAGTTCAAAACCATCCTTAAATATCCTTTTTGCTTTGCTTCTTCTAAGTAGATCAAAAACTTTAATCTTGGGGTCGAGGATTCTCTAAAGAACTCATTTTTAGATTTTCAAGTAGTCAGCAAACTTGGATCCAGAAAAAAAAATCTCTATGTTAACCTTTTGTCAACCCACAAACATTTATTATGTGTCTGCTATGTGATAGGAGCTCTGCTAAGCACTGGAGACTCAAAGAAAAGTAAAGGAGAGTCCCTGCTCTCAAGGTGCTCACAATCTAATGGAGTAGACAACATGCAAATAACTAAGTGCAACAAACTCTATATAATATAAATTGGAAATAATTAATGGAGAAAAGGCACTGGAATTAGGAGGGATCAGGAAAGGCTCTGAGCAGAAGGTGAGGTGTTAACTGGGAATTGAAGAAATTCAGAAGGAAGAGATAAAGAGGGAGAGCATTACAGGAATGATAGCCATCCAATGAAAATGCCTGGAGTTGAGAGATGAAATGTTTTGTTTGAGAAAAAGTAAGGAGATCAGTGTCATTGGAACACAGAACATGGCAAGGTGGAAGGTGGAAGAAGTATATAAAGATGGTTGATGGGAGGCAGGTTATAAATGACTTTTGGTTTCTTTTGTAATCCTAAAAATTATTCATTTAAAATATTCTGAGAAGAGTTCTTAGCTTCATCAGATTGTCAATGACACAAAAAACTTAAGAATCCCTGAGTCTTATAGATAAAACATTTATCAAGTGCTAATGTGTCCTGAGAACATTAAGGAAATCTCTGATAACAGACCCAGAGTATTTCTTATCTTGAAGTCATTCCCATTGGTGCAGTGTTGAAAGAACTATTTCTTCCTCTTCCCCAAGGCTCTGGCAGAGGGCCATCCTCCCTTTCTCTTGTCCTCCTTCTAAGGTTCTGATACAAATGAGTGGGTCCCCATTAGCTGCTAAAAAGTGGTGCCAGTATTACAATGAAGAACAAAGTGAGCTCTAGAGAGTGTCAGATTTCCCTGGGGAGAATATTATGTAACAAATCACATCATTTGGAAAAACTTTTCTATGTCTCTGCTATGAAGGGGCAGAAGGGGTCCACTATTCTAAAGTTGGAAGATCTAATTTATTAGAATCACTCATTGAGACTTTGTTGTATGTTGATTTACAGGTTGCTGAGATGGATTATTTAAAAGAGGAAAACATCAGTTTTACCCAAGTAGCTTTTGTTTTGGGTGTGTTGACTGATGCAGGGGCAGAATTTTGAAATACCTACAATAGGGAATTGGGATTCAGGCTTTCGAGAGATGCCTTTGTGGCATCTCTAGATGAGAAGACCAACAGATCTGAGTTTGATTCTCCTAAGAGAGGATTATTGTAGCAGTTAATAAAGAGCTTCCTTAAGAGTAATAATGAGGAGGGATGGAGTAGGGAAGTCTGGACTAATAGGCAAATTCTCCAGGAGAAGGTTAGCACTGGAATTGGTTATGAGGGAATTTTAAATGATAATAATACCAGAATCAGTACATGTCCTCAGATTCAGGGCAGAATGGGGCTCAGTATTAGTAATAAAAGATCCTTTATTACTCAATTTGTTTCCTATGTGACCAGGTGAGCCAGGGATGAAAAGGGGATGATACTGTGAATATTCTTGCTACCAAGCAGGTGGAGTCAAATTTATCCTTTCTAAAAAAAGTGAAATCAATAAGGAGTTCTCCTTGACTTTGGATTCCACCTAAGGTTCAGCTTTCTATAATTCTTTTCTTTTTTTCAAACCCTATATTCTGCCTTCTATATGCTACTAACTAGATAATGCAGCTTGGTGGCACCCCAAATCTTCAATAATTAGTCCTCCAAACTCAGATACTGAATGCCTTCTGAAGTGGGTGTACTCATATATTTTTTCTCCTCAGAAACATATTTTCCTCTGACTCAGCCTTGGCTCCTGTGAAATATGAACACATCCCATGTTTAAAAGAAAAATGCAGTGGGGAATCTTGGATGTGTGAGACAAGTGATTGGCAAACCCACCCCAGACAGAGCAGCAGCTCAAGAAGAAGCTTTTATATCTTCTACTGATGATTCTGCTAATGAGCCAGGTTGGCACTGAGAATTTTGACCATTCATTCTCTGGAAAGAATAGCTTTGCTTGAATTCTTTGCTTGAAGAAATTGTTTTATTAAAACCACATGCCAAAAAAACAATGCCAATATTGTTCTGTCTAGGTAGAAGAGAAAGTAGATTCAAGCCTGTAAACTCTAAGAAAAGGGTGGGAATGATTTTTAGAGGATGAGATAATTATTTCACATCCTGAATATTCTGAATCATACCTCCACCCTGGGTAGTGACTATTCCCCACTCCAACTTCTGTTCTCTGACATTTAGGCTTCCTGTCCAGTAAAAAGTAAACTCAGAGTAGAAATCTAATGTCACCATTTTGTCTAAAAAAATTTCAATATGGGCTGAGTTTTAGAATCTGGGAGTACATTTCTTGAGTATCTTATCTCAGTTTTGCTTTTTAAGAGAAGTAATCATGTGTGAGAGAGTATTAGATAGAATATTATTCTTGAATTCAGGAAGAACCCAAGGGTTCATATCCTAGCTCCAGAGCCTATATGTGGAATTGTGAAATCAAACAACAAGCATTTATCTATGCATATCTATGCACAAGAAGGCAGCTAGATGGCTCAGTGGATAGAATACTGACTCTGAAGTCAGAAAGACTTGAATTCAGACCTTCACTAACTTAGTGATCCTGGACAAGTTCTTCAACCCGTATGCTTCAGTTTCTTGATCTATAAAATGATCCAGAGAAGAAAGTAGCAAATCATTTCATTATCTTTTCCAAGAAAATCCCATAGATGGTAGGGTCCATGGGGTCACGAAGAATCAGCCATGACAGAAGAACAATCTGCATTTGGCTCCTTGTTGGTGATATAAATATAAAGATTGAAACTATCTGTTCTCACTGAGTATATATTTGTTCAGACAGACAATACAGATGTCAGCTGATAAGAATAAATGCAATATAGGTGGGAAGACACTAGCATTTGGCAAATCAGAAAGGTTTTATAGAGAAGGTTGTGTTTAAGCTCTGAGTTGAACATGAAGTTCATTCCAGATATGGGAGTTAGCTGGTGCAAAAAGTACAGAGACAAGATAGAGTTCCAACTATGAAGAATAGAAGTCATTTCATCTAGTGTGGGAGTTGGAGTAGTATAAGACTTAGGTTGAAATTGAGTTCTGAAGGGCTTTAAAAATCAACAAACATGTTTCTATATCATGCTAAAGGCAACAGCGAGCAATTGGAACTTATTGAGCAGGGGCATAACAGTCAGATTTGTCCTTAAGGAAAATCATTTCTACTACTGTGTAGAGGATGTATTGGAATGGGAAAAGATATGAGGCAGGGAAACATCTGAACTAAGGTGGTGCCTATACGAATAGTGAGAATGGACAGATATAAGAGCAGATAAAATGTAGAAATGGAAAGATTTGGCAACTGATCAGACAGTTTCTTTATGAATATCTACATATTTGGAGATGAAGGAGAATAAAGAGTAAAGGATATTGCTAAAGCTGCAAACCTCAGAAACTGGAAGAATAGTGGTAGAGAAGTTTGGAGAAGGAATGGGTTTAATGGAAAAGAGATTGAGTTTGATTTTAGATGCCTACAAAATATCCATTTACCTGTTTCCATTAATTCCAGCAGCATTTTGACTTGTCTTTCATGATCTTGACTGTAGTTACATATCTTGTCAGATAAGTATAAAATTGGAGCAGCATTCTTTTCATAAAGATTGCTAGCTTTTCCTTTGAAATGTATAATATCTAATTATAATAAAGGACTCAAGTTCAGGTGGAAACTAGGACTGGATATACAGAGATGTGAATCATTTTACAGAAATGTTAACAAGTGAGAAAATGCTGGGAAAATAAGAGGCCCTGAATATAGCCTTGGGTCACACATACTATAAGTAATCAAGGGAGCTTGAGAAGGAACTGTCAGGCAAATTGAAGGTTAAACACAAGAAATTTGTCATCAAAACCCATTAAAGGAGGAGTAACCTCTCTGGTCTTCAGATTCTTCATCTATAAAATAAAGGAATTTGGACTTGGTGATTTTTAAAGTTCCTTATAGTGCTAATTCTATGAGCATATTAATAAAAAAACCCCTGTGGTTGAACTATAAAGATTTTCATCAAAGTTTCTTTAGATTCCATCCTTAGGGTTCCTGTATGGAAAGATAACAAATCAAAATCTTAAACAAAGGATCACTTTCTTGTAAGTCAATTAAGTATTCCCTAACTCATGTTTCTATACTTCCACCAAATTGTAGTGTCTTAGAATTGGCAGGCATCTCAGAGGTCATCTAATTCTACCCTTACCTGACAACATCCTTGTCAATTTGTTATTTGGTTATCCAGTAGCATTTCAAAACTTCAAATGTTAAGGAATGTTATTCCTATCATGGCAAATCAATTCATTTTGGGACTTTCCTTCTGATCTTCTAAGTTGTCTTGGGCTGAAAAATTGTTTCATTCCATGTGTCATCCTAGAATTTGTTTAGAACAATAATTTAAAGGCATTGGAAGGGTTTGGGAAAAAACTAAGGACAGTCCCTGCCTTTACTCTGCCATCTTGGCTCTGCCTAACATATGACTTTAAAAGAATCACAAAGAAGAAAAGGAGTTAAAGATATAATAAAACCAATATGATAGAAAAAGAAAATGGGTTGGTCAAATGGTGAGAGTTCTAGATAACAGTTGAAGGGTCCATGTACTTCACTCAAATCTTTGAGATGTCAAAAACAAGAATAAATGAGAAAAGGCTCCAGGACATTTCGTAGGCCCCCAGTGGTGAACTTTTGGATTTGGACAAGAGAAATATATCACTAGAAGGAACATTCACATTGATGAGATTGGTTGATCTCTTTACATCAAAAAATCATGGGAGAGGGTGGCTAGGTGGCTTAGTGGATAAAGCACCGGCCCTGGAGTCAGGAGTACCTGGGTTCAAATCCAGTCTCAGACACTTAATAATTACCTAGCTGTGTGGCCTTGGGTAAGCCACTTAATCCCGTTTGCCTTACAAAAAAAAAACCTAAAAAAATCATGGGACACAAAGCTCAAACTAATTTTATTAATGAGGAAGCTAAGGCCCACAAAGAATAAATAAATTTTCTAAAGTCTCACAAAATAAGACTCCAAATCCATTGATTTTCCATTACACCATTTTTTCCTTTCCTGTATCCTGCTGAGAAGTCTCCCTTGGCACATTTAATCAATCAGCCATCCAATCAACCCATCATCAATATTTACTAGACATATATAACATGTGTGTCAAGACTCTGAACTTAATCTCCTAACCTGTATAACTAGCTATATCTTCCTTCCCCAGGATTTTAGAAATTTTCCTCAGGGGATCTTTCCAATGCTATAAGTTTGAGACCCCATTCTAGTGCATTCTCTTCAATATCAATTACTAGTGATTTCTATCCTAATGTTATTAGTAAATGCCATTTATAATGAATACTATGATTTAATTCATTTATAAACTTTTATAAAAAAAACATATAACTAGTGAAAAGACAGCAAGGTCTAAAATACAATCATCTCCTCCTCTTGAGCCAGGACATACTCTCCTCTCTACCACCTCAGTCCCTTGGGAAAGAGGGCTCAATGTAATTGCTGCCAACATCTCTAACACCTATTTCTTTTCTTCACATAGCAGTCAATGGATGAGGTGCTCCCTTGCTTATAGGGCATTCTGTCTCAATTGCCATGTTATGTCATTCACTAGGCTGGGTCAAGCAGTTCACTCCTCAGGGCTGGAGGGGGCTCTTCTGCTTTTCATTGCCTAAACTATCCTGATTGCAATATAGCTGTGATGAATTTGTACTTTTAAGTTCCATGAAAGCTATATAACAAATGAATTGATAAATTTCTGAATGACTTACTGCATTTTGGGGTTTTTTTTCAGGGGGGGTGAGGCAATGGGGTTGAGTGACTTGCCCAAGGTCACATAGTATCAAGTGTCTGAGGCAGGATTTGAACTCAGGTCCTCCTGACTCCAGAGCCAGTATGCTATCCACTGTGCCATCTAGCCACCCCAAATTACTTCTTTTTGAAAGATGAAAAGTCTAGTATATTACAAAAACACTAGCAGAGTGAGGCCTCTTCCCTCTGCCCCTTTCTAAATCTAGATGTTTAGTTGATATATGGCTAAACTGAACATGTTAGCTACAGGAATGGCAAGGAATAATAGTATTTTTGACATGATAGGAATACTTAGTGCATATGACAGTGGCAAATGCACCATTGCCTCCAGCTCTGATAGCTTTATTGCCATTAGAACCTGCCATTATCTTTTATTCAAGTTTCAAAGAAAAAAGAGGTGCCCTTCTTAGATATGTAAAAAAGGATATTAAAGAACAAGTCAGCCTAGCATAGATTTTATTTTTACTTTTTTATATGAATCTTTTAAAAAATTGCAATTACATTTAAAGATAGTTTTCAACATTCATTGTTTGCAAGATTTTAAATTCCACATTTTCCTCCCTCTCTCCCTTCCTTTTCCCCCTCCCCTTGAAAGTGAGCAATTTGATTTAGTTATATATGTATATATATAACATTAGTAACATTGTTGGTTACCATATTACTATGTGGATTCATTGTGAACTTATTTCCCCTTGACAATGAGTAATCTCATCTGGTTATATGTGTATAACTATGTTAAGCATATTTCCATATATTGATAAATTTAGAGTAATGTCCTGTAGTTGGCTATTCCTTTGATAACTCCCCTCCAAGAGTTATTAGTAATTTATGGTTAAATTACTGTTGTCTACTTGATCCTCCACGGTGTGTCATAGTCTCCATCATGATTGGTAAACAGTGGGAGTGTTCTCTAGGGAAATTATTCATGAATTTTTCTTAGAGTTATCTTGGATCAGAAGATACAATATTTAAAAGCTGAATGAAGAACTGAAGGACAGATTGATGGGATAGCCTTTTCTAGACAATACTTCTCTTGCTACAGAGTCCTAACTCATGCTTTCATCTTGCAGATTCCAAAATATAGGAATGTATTTTTCCTGCCTCATTATTAACACAAACATGAAGGGCACACGGATGCATAATGATAGTTGTGAGCAGCTGTGTTCCCTGAAGCTTTTGCAAGCATCTGGTCCCTTTTGCAGGCATTCTCCAATACAATGCAGGCACATCTAGCCCTATAGGAAGTGGCTTCTGCTGAATAAATCTATGTACTTAACCTCGGTGGAAAGTTTGTACCTGATTACTATCCTTTGAGATTACTCCATTTCTTGCATGGATGATAGTAGTAGCTTTTACTGCATGCTACCAATGTGATCAGACTAAAGCAGAATATTGTAGGACTGTAACATCCTCCTTTTTGGATGTTAGTTACTATATTACTATGTGGATTCATTGTGAACTTATAGTCCTGCAGTTCACCTGAACTATTTCTGTCATCTCCCCACTCCCCCTGCCAACCAATTCAGATGTTCTTAATTTATTTTTTCAATCTAAATGCAAAACTTAATTATCTATATATCTTCTTAACTCAAGTCCACTTATTGTAATTTGTACATATCTTTTGGGATCCCAATTTCATCATATCACAAATTAGCTACCCCTCCCAGGTTTGTGTTATCTACAATTTTGAGAAACTCATTCTCAAAAATCTTTATTTGGGTCAGTGCTAAAAATATTTGATAAAAGATGGCCGATCGCAAACAAAGCCTGGAAATCTTGCTTTTCACCCATATTCCTAGAGGAGAGCTGTCCTTTAAAATTTTGTTTGTTTGTTTTTATATCACTATTATAATTGTTTCCTATAAAGCAGTAATTTTTCATTGCAAACATTTGCCAAAATTTACTTAGTCATTCTCCACTCAGTGGTCACATGGTTTGTTTCTAGTTCTTTTCTTTTCCTCAAAAAGTGCAGCTATAAATATTTGGACAAACAGCATATCAATAAATATTTTTAAGTGCCTACTCTGTGCTAGGTAGCCATTGTGCACTGGCAATACAAAGAAAAGCAAAAGAAAGTCTTTAGTATCTTTAATCTCTTTGGGTTATTTGCCTAATAGTGGGGTCTCTGGACCAAAGGGTATGAAATTTTCATCACTTTCTTTGCATAATTGCAATTTGACTCCCAGGGTGGTTGAAGCAAACCGCAACTTTACCAGCTATGTATTAATGTGCCTATATTTCCAACGTCAACTATAATAGTTATCCCTTTCACATCAAGACTTTCCACATTATGGTTTCAATATATTAATAAAATTAAATGGAAAATAAATGGAATTTTGGGGAAGTTTTGCAGAAGTCGCAAATGACATGTGAAGGCCAGTAGGGATCACAGAAAAGATTTAGAAACTCAGAAATACATAAAATATACTAATAATGCTGTATAATATTGGTATATTATTTTTAGTACCATAATAATTCAGACTTCTTCTCTGGTATGAAGTAGGGGAACATAAATTTTTACACAGATTTTTCAGATAATGGTGGCATCACTTCCCTAACCCCAGCTATGTGGAAGGGATAACTGTACTATTTTTCATCATTGCTGATAATTTTAAAGATATGAGATAAAATCTCAAAATTTAAAAATGTATTTCTATTTTTATTAGTGATAAGGACAAATAATTATTAATAGATTTCCATTATTCTTTTCAGAATTGTTTATATCCTTTGACCACTGATGTATTAGAGAATAACTTTTGGTCTTATAAATTTCTGTTATTTGAAAATATATAAACATGCACATAGATGAGGAGTCAGAAAAACTGATTTGGATCCCAGGCCCTATCATTGAGTAGTATCTTAAGCATGGGACTAAATCCCTTTGTTTTTTGTTTGGATCTGTATTTTTGTGAAGGCTTTCAAATTTTTTATAGTATTTTATTTCCCCTCATTTATATATAAAAACAAATTTTAGCATTCATTTTCAAAACTTTGTGTTCCAAATTCTTTCCCTTATTCTCTCCACCATTCCTAATCAAGCAGATAAACAATTTGATATAGGTTATACATGTGTAGTCATAAAAAACATTTCCATAACAGTCATGTTATGGAAGAAAATATATACCAAAAAAACCCTAAAAAAATAAAAGAAGTATACTTGAATCTGTATTCAAACATGATCAGTTCTTTATCTGGGGATGAATAACATTTTTTATTATAAGTCCTTTAGAGTTGTCTTGAACCATTGCATTGCAGAGAATAACTTAATTATTCATAGCTGATTAGCCTCCACTATTGCTGCTATTTGGTACACAGTACATTTCACTTTGCATCTGCTTATTTATATTTGTTTTCTGAGATCATCATGCTCATCATTTCTTATAGCAGAATAGTAAAATGGCATTCCATCAAAATCAAATATTATAATTTGATCAGGCATTCTGATGAACATCCCTTCAATTTGCAACTCTGCCACCATAAAAGAGCTCTATAAATATTTCTGTACATATAGGTCCTTTTTTTAGGGTTTTTTTGGGGGGATATGGAGCTAGTAGTGGCATTGCCAGGGGAAAGAATATTCATGGTTTTATAGCTCTTTGGGCATAGTTCAAAATTGTCCTACATAATGGTTGAATCAGTTCACAAGTCTGCCAACTGTAAGTCATCTCCAACATGTCATATGCTATTAGCCCATCTAATACATATGAGGTAGTACCTCATTGCATTTTCCAATCAGTGGTGAGTTAGTGCATTTTTTATATGACTATAGATAACTTTGATGACTCCATCTGAAAATTCCATATGCTTTGATCATTTATCAATCGGGGAATTGCTCTTATTTTTATAAATTTAACTCAGTTCTCTATGTCTAAGAAATGAGGCATTTATCAGAAAAACTTCAAATTTTTTTCACAGTTACTATTGCTAGCTGTATTTCTCTCCATCCTTTTCCCCCTTCTCCATTTATTCTATTCTCTTTTTTTAACCTCCTTTAAAGTGTTTTGTTTCTGACTACCCCCTCCCCTTCTCTCACCCTCCCCCTTTCTCTTATCCCCTTCTTCTACTTTCCTATAGGGTAAAACAGATTTCCATATTACATTGAGTCTGCATATTATTTTCTGATTGAGCCAATTCTTTTTTCTTTTTTTGTTATTTTTTGAATTTTACAATTTTTTCCCCTAATCTTGCTTCCCTCCCCTCACCCCCCATAGAAGACAATCTTTACATTGTTTCCATGCTGTACATTGACCAAGATTGAATGTGTTGATAAAGAAATTATATCCTTAAGGAAAAAAATAAGAGATAACAAAATTACATAATAATATAATTTTTTAAAAAAATTAAACATAATAGTCTTTGGTCTTTGTTTAAACTCCACAATTCTTTCTTTGGATACAGATGGCATTCTCCATCGCAGATACCCTAAAATTGTCCCTGATTGTTGCACTAATGAAATGAGCAAGTCCATTAAGGTTGAGCATTACTCCTATGTTGCTGTTAGGGTGTGCAGTGTTTTTCTGGTTCTGTTCATCTCTCTCAGCATCAGTTCATGCAAATCCTTCCAGGCTTCTCTGAATTCCTCAACCCTCCTGGTTTCTAATAGAACAATAGAATTCTATAACATACACATACCACAATTTTTTCAGTCATTCCCCAATTGAAAGTTCACACAATTTCCAATTCTTTGCCAACACAAACAAGACTGCTAGGAATATTTTTGTACAAGTGATGTTTTTATCCTTTTTCATAATCTCTTCAGGGTATAGACCCAGTAGTGGTATTGCTGAATCAAAGGGTATGCACATTTTTACTGCCCTTTGGACATAATTCCAAATTGCTCTCCAGAAAGGTAGAATGAGTTCATAGCTCCACCAACAATGAATTATTGGCCCAGATTTCCCACATCCCTTCCAATATTGATCATTGTCCTTTCTGGACATATTGGCCAGTCTGAGAGGTGTGAGGTGGTACCTCTCTTTAAGCCAATTCTGATGAGAATAAGGTTCATTTATTTTTCCTGACCTCCTTCATCTTCCCCTTCACTGAAAAAGTTTTTCTTGGCTTTTTTATGTGAGCCAGTATAACTAATTCTATCTCCACTTTTCTCTTTCTCCTAGTACATTCTTCTCTCACTCTTTGATTATAATTTTTAAATATCCTCCCCTAATATACAATTCACACTAGTGCTGTCTGTCTATATATTCCTTCTAGCTGCCCTAATAATGAAAAAGTTCCTTTGAGTTAACAGTATCATTTCCCATTCAAAAATGTTAATTTAACCTTATTAAATCCCTTATTATTTCCCTCTCCTCTTTACTTTTTTCTGCTTCTCTTGAGTTTTTATTTGAAAGACAAATTTTTTGTTCACTTTGGTCTTTTCATCAAGAATTTTTGAAAGTTTTTTACTTCATTTAATATCCATTTTTCCCGATGGATTATACTCAAATTTCTTGGGTAGGTGATTCTTTGTTGTAATACTAATTCCTTTGCCCTCTGGAATATCATATTCCAAGTCCTCTAATCCTGAGTATAAATCTGCTAAACATTGCGTTATCCTTACTGTGACTCCATCATGCTTAAATTATTTCTTTTTTTTCTTTGACCTGTACTTATTATTTTTTTCTTTTTCTTTTTTTATTAAAGATATTATTTGAGTTTTACAATTTTCTCCCAATCTTGCTTCCCTCCCCCACCCCCACCCCACAGATAGCACTCCATCAGTCTTTACTTTGTTTCCATGTTTTATCTTGATCCAATTTGGGTGTGATGAGAGAGAAATCATATCCTTAAAGAGAATAGAATTCTTAGGGGTAACAAAATCAGGCAATAAGATATCTGTTTTTTTTTCTAAATTAAAGGGAATAGTCCTTGTACTTTGTTCAAACTCCACAGCTCCTTATCTGGATACAGATGGTACTCTCCTTTGCAGACAACTCAAAATTGTTCCCAATTGTTGCACTGATGGGATGAGCAAGTCCTTCAAGGTTGAATATCACTCCCATGTTGCTGTTAGGGTGTACAGTGTTATTCTGGTTCTGCTCATCTCACTCAGCATCAGTTCATGCAAATTCCTCCAGGCTTCCCTGAAATCCCATCCCTCCTGGTTTCTAATAGAACAGTAGTGTTCCATGACATACATATACCACAGTTTGCTAAGCCACTCCCCAATTGAAGGACATTTACTTGATTTCCAATTCCTTGCCACCACAAACAGGGCTGCTATAAATATTTTTGTACAAGTAATGTTTTTACCCTTTTTTCCTCATCTCTTCAGGGTATAGACCCAGTAGTGGTATTGCTGGGATCAAAGGGTATGCACATTTTTCTTGCCCTTTGGGCATAGTTCCAAATAGCTCTGCAGAAGAGTTGGATGAGTTCACAGCTCCACCAACAGTGTAACAGTGTCCCAGATTTCCCACATCCCTTCCAACAATGATCATTATGCTTCCTGGTCATACTGGCCAATCTGAGAGGTGTGAGGTGGTACCTCAGAGAAGCTTTAATTTGCATTTCTCTAATAATTAATGATTTATAGCATTTTTTTCATATGGCTATGGATTACTTTGATCTCATCTGTAAATTGCCTTTGCATATCCTTTGACCATTTGTCAATTGGGGAATGGCTTTTTGTTTTAAAAATATGACTCAGTTCTCTATATATTTTAGAAATGAGTCCTTTGTCAGAATCATTAGTTGTAAAGATTGTTTCCCAATTTACTACTTTTCTTTTGATCTTGATTACATTGGTTTTATCTGTGCAAAAGCTTTTTAATTTAATGTAATCGAAATCATCTAATTGGTTTTCTTTTTTCAGGTTTTTGCTAGGCAATGGGTTTAAGTAGCTTGCCCAAGGCCACACAGCTAGGCAATTATTAAGTGTCTTAGACCGGATTTGAACCCAGATACTCCTGACTCCAAGGCCGGTGCTTTATCCACTGTGCCACCTAGCTGCCCCTATCTAATTGGTTTTTAGTGATGTTCTCCAATTCTTCCCTAGGCATAAACTATTCCCCTTTCCATAGATCTGACAGGTAGACTAGTCCTGGATCTTCTAATTTGCTTATAGTATTTTTTTATATCTATTTCCTGTAACCATTTGGATCTTATCTTGGTAAAGGGTGTGAGGTGTTGGTCTAATCTAAGTTTCTTCCATACTAATTTCCAATTATCCCAGCAGTTTTTATCAAAGAGGGAGTTTTTATCCCAATGGCTGGACTCTTTGGGTTTATCAAACAGCAGATTACTATGATCCTCTCCTACTTTTACACCTAGTCTATTCCACTGGTCCACCACTCTGTTTCTTAGCCAATACCAAACAGTTTTGATGACTGATGCTTTATAATATAATTTTAGATCAGGTAGTGCTAAGCCACCTTCGTTTGCATTTTTTTTCATTAAGCTCCTGGAAATTCTTGACTTTTTATTTCTCCATATGAATTTACTTACAATTTTTTCTAACTCATTAAAGTAATTTTTTGGAATTTTAATTGGTAGGGCACTAAACGGGTAGTTTAGTTTTGGTAGAATTGTCATTTTTATTATATTAGCTCTCCCTATCCATGAGCAGTTGATATTTGCCCAGTTATTTAAATCTGATTTAATTTGTGTGAGAAGTGTTTTATAATGGTTTTCGTAAAGATTCTGAGTCTGTCTTGGCAAATAGACTCCCAAGTATTTTACACTGTCTGAGGTTACTTTGAATGGGATTTCTCTTTCTAGCTCTTCCTGCTGTTTCTTGCTAGACATATATAGGAAAGTTGAGGATTTATGGGGGTTTATTTTATAACCTGCAACTTTGCTAAAATTGCTAATTGTTTCCAGTAGTTTTTTTAGATGATTTCTTGGGATTCTCTAGGTAGACCATCATGTCATCTGCAAATAGTAAGAGTTTTGTCTCTTCCTTCCCCATTCTAATTCCTTTAATTTCTTTTTCTTCTCTAATTGCTGATGCTAACATTTCTAATACAATATTGAATAGTAGTGGTGATAATGGGCACCCTTGTTTAACCCCTGATCTTATTGGGAATGCCTCTAGCCTCTCCCCATTGAATAAAATGCTTGTTGATGGTTTCAGATAGATACTGCTAATTATTTTAAGGAGCAGTCCATTTATTCCTACACTTTCTAGTGTTTTTAATAGGAATGGATGCTGTATTTTGTCAAAAGCTTTTTCAGCATCTATTGATATGATCATATGGTTTCTGATAGGTTTGTTATTGATATAATTGAGTATACTAACAGTTTTCCTAATATTGAAACATCCTGCATTCCTGGAATAAATCCTACTTGATCATAATGTATTATCCTTGTGATGACTTGTTGTAGTCATTTTGCTGAGATTTTATTTAGGATTTTTGCATCTATATTCATCAGGAAAATAGGTCTATAATTTTCTTTCTCTGTTTTAACTCTTCTTGGTTTAGGTAACAGTACCATGTTGGTCTCATAGAAAGAGATAGGCAGAGTTCCATCTTTCCCTATTTTTCCAAAGAGTTTATATAGGATTGGAACCAATTGTTCCTTAAATGTTTGGTAGAATTCACTTGTGAATCCATCAGGCCCTGGAGATTTTTTTTTTAGGGAGTTCAATAATGGCTTGTTGAATTTCTTTTTCTCAGATAGGGTTGTTTAGGTATTTAATCTCTTCTTCATTTAACCTGGGCAACTTATATTTTTGTAAATATTCATCCATTTCACTTAGATTATCAAATTTATTGGCATAGAGTTGGCCAAAATAATTTCAAATTATTACTTTAATTTCCTCCTCATTGGTGGTGAGTTCATCTTTTTCATTTATAATACTAGCAATTTGGTTTTCTTCTTTCTTTGTTTTAATCAAATTGACCAGAGGTTTATCAATTTTATTGGTTTTTTCATAATACCAACTTTTGATTTTATTTATTAATTCGATAGTTTTTTTTGCTTTTGATTTTATTAATTTCTCCTTTAATTTTTAGAATTTCTAATTTGGTATTTGATTGGGGATTTTTGATTTGTTCTTTCTCTAATTTTTTTAGTTGCATGTTTAGTTCATTGATTTCCTCTTTCTCCAATTTATTCATATAAGCATTTAGAGCTATAATATATCCCCTGAGAGTTGCTTTGAATGAATCCCATAGGTTTTGGTATGTTGTTTCATCATTATCATTATCTAGGATAAAATGGTTAATTCTTTCTATAATTTGTTTTTTGGCCCACTCATTTTTTAAAATGAGGTTATTCAGTTTCCAATTTGTTCTGGGTCTATATCTCCTTGGCCCAGTATTGCATATGACTTTTATTGCATTGTGATCTGAGAAAGATGTATTCACTATTTCTGCCTTTCTGCAGTTGATCATTAGGTTTTTATGTCCTAGTACATGGTCAATTTTTGTATAAGTTCCATGTACTGCTGAGAAAAAGGTATATTCCTTTCTATCCCCATTCAGTTTCCTCCATAAGTCTACCATATCTAATTTTTCTAACAATCTATTTACCTCCCTAATTTCTTTCTTTTTGTTTTATGATTCGATTTATCTAGATCTGATAGCAGGAGCTTGTGGTCTCCCACTAGTAGAGTTTTGCTGTCTATGTCTTCCTGTAATTCTTTCAGCTTCTCCTCTAAGAATTTGGGTGCTGTCCCACTGGGTGCATATATATTCTTTATTGAAATGACTTTATTGTCTATGGTACCTTTTAGGAGGATAAAGTTTCCTTCCTTATCTCTTTTAATGCTTTCTATTTTTGCTGCTGCTTTGTCTGAGATAAGGATTGCTACCCCTGCTTTTTTTACTTCAGCTGAGGCAAAATATATTTTGCTCCAACCTTTTACCTTTACTCTATATGTATCTCTGTGCTTCAAATGAGTTTCTTGTAAGCAGAATATTGTAGGATTCTGATTTTTAATCCACTCTGCTATTTGCTTACATTTTAAGGGAGAGTTCATCCCATTTTTAAATTATTTCTTTCCGGCTGCTTGCAAAATTATCTCTTTGACCTGTGAGCTGGGAAAATTGGATATAATATTCTGGAGAATTTTAATTTGGAAATTTATTTCAGAAACTCATTGATAGATTCTTTGCATTTCTCTTTCACCCAATGGTTGTAGAATATCAGGGTGAATTACCTTGATAATTTCTTGGACATTGATTTTTAGACTTTTGTTGATCATGGCTTTCAGGTGATCCATTAATTTTAAAATTATTTCTCCTTGATCTATTATTCAGATCAGTTGTTTTTCCAGTAATATGATATTCTATTCTATTCTATTCTATTCTATTCTATTCTATTCTAACATGGCCTTCTATTACTTCATTTTTTTGGTTTTGTTTATTGTTCTTTATTTCTCATAGAGTCATTACTTTGCATTTGCTCAGTTCTAATTTTTTGAGGAATTACTTTCTTCAATGAGCTTTTACAATTGTTCTCCCCTCTGACCAATTCTACTTTTTAAGAAGTTTTATCTTCAGTGAATTGTTGTGTTTCCATTTGAACAGTTCTGCTTTTTTAAGGCATCCTTCTTGTCATTGACTTTTTGAACCTCTTTTACCTCTTGGCCTAGTCCATTTTTTAAGGTTTTTATTTTCTTCCGGTGTTTTCCTTATCTATTTTATCAAGCTATTTACCCATTTTTCATGATTTTATTGCATTACTCTCATTTCTCTTCCCAATTTTTCTTCTTCCTCTCTTACTTGATTTTCAAAATCTTTTTTGAGATCTTCCATGGCCTGAGGCCATTTCATATTTTTCTTGGAGGCTTTGGATGAAGGATATTTGACTTTGTTTTCTTCTCAGTGTGTTTTGCTCTTCCTTGTCACCATAGTGACTTTCTTTTAGCAATTTTTTTCTGTTTTCTCTTTTTCCCAGCCTATTACTTGTCTTTTAACTCTGTTAAAGTAGACTGCTTTCATGGTGGAGGGTGCACTCTCCCAAGCTTCAGGACTTTTGTGTAGCTGTTTTCAAAGATGCCTTTAGGGACCTATAAGTTTTCAGGTCTTCTAAGGTGGTATGATCTAAGGATAGATATGTTTACTTCTCTCCTGACTTGTCCTCTGGTCTGTAAGTGACTATAAACACTCTTTCTGACCTGGACCTATGAAGAAGGTCACAACTCTCCTGACAACTTCAGTGGCTCCCTTCAGTGGCTTTCTCTTATTTTGTTGTGACCCATGTTGGACTGTGCTCTACCCTCACCCTGTTGCAACAGGCCTTTACTGTCTTCCTTCTAAGTTGTCTTGGGCTGTCTTTTTGTGGGTTCTGCCACTCTAGGATTTGTTTAGAGTCATCATTTGAAGGTATTTGGAAGTGTTTGGGGAAGAACTCAGGCAAATCCTCACCTTACTCCACCATCTTGTCTCTCTGCCCCGACTCAACTTCTTTAAAATGTCAATTTCCCATATCTATAAATTGGGAGTTATAGTTGCACTATGTCTTAGGGTTGTGAAGATTAAATGAAATAATGTATGTAAAATAACTTAAAAATACAGGATTTCCAAAAATTCTGGGTGCTGTTTTAAACTTTGATAGCTTTTATTTACATTTATATTTTATATGCTCATTTTATAACTTTAATAGCCTGTAAATATAAATTAATTGATGTCTATGAAGCTTTATATATACATACAGATAAATATACAATATATACAAATGAAATTGTATAAATTCATTATGTAAATGTAAGTTAACTTTTATCACAATTAATGTGATATGCACAATAGAGAGGTCAAGTAAAAGTACTACTGACACAGGTAAGAGGAATGGGAAAGAAAGATCATCTGAGAATGTAGAAGGGAGTATCAGGGAAAGTTTCAAGTAAGAGATAGCATTTGAATTGATCCTTAGATGTAGAGTTTAAGAAGTAGTAAATCCAAAGATGACTGTGATATAAAAACAGAAGACAACAGGACAACTTTTTTAAAAAGTAAAGACATACATAAGATGGGAGGAACTTTAATGGTTAGAGATATGTAGAGTGCATAGGGGATGAGTTAGTTATTCTTGAGGAGTCTGGGGAGACCAAAGAAGAGTCCAGAAAAGAAGAGGATCATAAAATCAAAAATGACAACAAAAGTGTTCAATGTTCTTATCTCAACTGAAGTCAAGTATTTATGACTACAATGTAACCCATATTACCAATGAAAATGGGTATCAATGGGTACCAAGCCACGTGAATGGTCAATGAGGATTGCATGTGACCCAAGGACCATGGGTTAGACATAACTGCTCCAGAGTCCTGACATCTGGAGATGCATCCATATTTCTTTCTGTAGGATGTTTGAAACTCATATAACTTCCACATCTTTACTTTTTACTGGAAGTCTGTTACACACAATGGTAATGTGGCCCTTCCATTTGAATTAACTTCATGAACAGAATATATAGAAAGGCATATAGGCCTATGTGGAAGAAAGAAAGATAAGGGTTCCCAGACTTTCTGGTAGCATTCTATCCTTACAGATCCCACCTACCATTTCAATCTAAAAATATATGCCATTCAAGATCATGTAGCTGGTAGGTCTTTTTTTTTCTATTTCTTTTTATAGTTTCTACTTCCCTTTCTGAATTTCTTTCTGTTCAATTGTATCCAACCTCTTTGTGATTTCTTTTGGGGTTATCTTGTTAAAGATATGTAATTTTCTCTTGATAAGAATATACAATTTTAATTGTGTTCTGAGAGTGTCTTTAGAAGTATGGAAAGAGGGAAGCCAGAGACTCTGATTTAATAGAAATTATTTTTAAATTGTTTATAAATTAAGTTAGTTAGTTTTCAATCTTGTCTGACTCTTCATGACTTCATTAAGATCTTCTTGGCAAAGATACTGGAGTGGTTTGTCATTTCTTTATCTAGTTCATTTTACAGATGAGGAAATCGAGGCAAAGAGGGTTGTGATGTAGCAAGGTTCATATAGCTAGTAAGGATCTGAAGCCAGATTTGAACTCAGGAAGAGAAGTCCACTTAACTCCAGACCTGGTACTCTTTCCACTGTGTCTCCTAGCTGAATTTATAATTCTATACAAGGGAGGAAACTGTCCTCGTGGGCTATCATCAGTTATGTTCACACAGACTCAAATCACTAAAATTCCTTTGGAAATCTTCTAGTAAATTAAACTAAGGTATAAAACCTAACATAAAGTGTAGTAGCTTTTCCAAAAGAGCCTTTGATTCACTTGGACAAACCTCTTCTCCGCTATCTGCTCCATCTTTTCCTTCTCATTCCTCCATCTGACGTGTTAGAATTGGTTTAGTAGACACCATCATTTTAATCACTGACTTTATCCAGGCAACTAATATGCAAAATGTAAAAGATGACAGGACTTATAAAGTAGGCAGAAATTTCTCTTGTATCTGATTCTCCACTTACTCAGGTAGAGATGTAGTAGTAGGATCTAATGGAAAAGGCACTAGATTGGGAGACCTAGGTTCTAGTTAGAAGAAAAACATTGAGGAAGTAGTATATTAAAAAATGACTGTGAAGTAAAAACAAATCAGTAGCACAACTGTTTTTTTAAAGTAAAGAATTACACATGATGGAAGGAACTTTAAGGGTAGAGATGAGTGAAATACATAAGGAGGGAGCTAACTCTCCTTGGGGGGCTAGAGAGAAAGAGGGACAGAATGACAGAGACAGAAACAGAAAGACACAGACAGAAACAAAGAAACACAAAATGAAAGAGGCACAGGGCCAGAGATAGAGACAGACAGACAGAAGGGAAAAGAGAGATCAGTATACTTTTCTATTCATTCTTTAAAAAATAATAATAATACATAACTAGTATTAAAAGAATTCACACAGAGAATATAATTTAGAGAAATAAACATGTAGACACAATTTGGTACCTTTTTTATTAATAATGAATTGTAGTTAAACTGAAGTGTCTACATTCAGGTACCTTTATCAGGTGCAGGAGGAGTGAATTTACCTTGTCAAACAGAAAGCTACATTACATACATAGCTCATAGGATGAATTTGAAATATGGATCATTCTTGCTCAAATTTCTTTTTTTGGTATGCACTATCCAGTCTCCTCCAAAAGACAGTTTTCTCAGAGTGTGTGATATAGTTTTCAAATACAAACAGGAGACACCATGCATAAGGATGTCTATGGACCACTTAGAAAACACAGACTTGTGCACACATAATCAATTATATATAGGCACATAATATGCTATAACTATATACAATATAATAAATTATAATTGCATAAATATATAATAATTACAGATATAGAAACATCCCTATATGATAATTGTAAACATACATATATATATATTTTATATTAATGTATCAACACATTAAAATTAGATCAGAATTAATTTGGGTAGGGTATTACTTGAAAATGTTGTGGGTTGCATAAAGCCAGTCTGCAAATTTGATATCTCTAATATAATGGACTAAGTTCTGGACTTAATATAATGAAGAGTTAGATGGGTTAGAATTCTACTTCAAATATTTACTACTTATGTGTCTATATAATCTCTCTCTAACCAAACTTCAGTTATCTCATCTCCAAATCTCAGAGATGTTAGAATTAAATGAGATAAGGTATATAAAAACATTTTTATGCCTTAAAGTGCAATATAAATTTTAGTTATTCTTATGTCAGGAAGTCCCTGGGATTTATTTCCTTCTTGAGCTATGGGATGGTGTTACCGGGAATGAGAAGTGAACAGGTAAATATAATTTGGTACTTTGGCTTACTCATCCAGGTATGGAAGATGTTTTCTGAATATTACAAGTCTTACCTACCTTTTGTTCTCAATTTTTTTTCATACTGCTCTTTGTATCCAAATTTGAAAGATACATGGGCATAGATTTACCAGACTTAGAAAGTTTCTTATTTGGAAGTCAGACTCCTTCCAAAGCAACCCTGGGATGATTTCAGCCCAATGTAGCACTCAAGGTCAACAACCTTTCTAGTCCCTCCATCTCAAACTTTATACTTGCTTATTCATTATCACCTCTCATCTGGACTATTGAAGTAAACCACTAGTTGATTTCCTGGCCTCCCCTTTCCCTGTTCTAATTTATCCTCCTCATAGCTTCCAAATTCATATTCCAAAAACCTAGGTCTTATTGTGTCACTTCTGTACTCAAGAAGCTCCAGTGATTCCCAGTTGCCTCTAAGGGGAAAAAAAATTCCTATTTAGTATATGAAACTTTTCACATTCTACCTACAACTTCTTACAAATTCTACATTTATGTGCTTTCCTTTACATGATCTGCATTCTAGTCATAAAGACCTACTTGCTAATCATCTTACAGGATATTTTATATCTCTTCCTCTCTAGTTCTAGTGTCATGTCCTACCTGAGCTCTATCTTGATTCCTCCAGTTGCTAGTGCTATTCTCCACTTTCTATTTGCAACTTAGCTGGAATTCTGCAAAACAAGATGCCCCTCTTTGATAATTCCAAAGATCTATCCTTCCTTCTTTTCTCTCCAACTATGCCCGCTCTCCAATTTTCCAGTTTCCTTTTGTGTGGTCTTATTCCATTAGATTACAAGCTTCTTGAGGGAAAATACCATCTCCCCCCCACCTTATTTATATCCCCAGAGCTTGAAAGATAATTATCTGTAAAAAAGCCATCTCCAGTTGTCCCAATCCATATCTGGGGTTTACAAGATGCAAGTTACTTTGACTCTCCCTGATTGACCAACTATGGTTCTCTAGCTAAGCCCATTTGGTCATTGTTTTGGGTCCAGATTGACTCAGAATGAATGTAAATAGCAATTATTTCTGTTTTGACCAGGAAGACCAGGGTCTTCCTCCACTGAATGATTTTTTGTTAATGAAAAAAGAGGGGTTTTTTTTTACTTCATTTTTTTCTTACCTGCCTTAATTACTGAGAAACCTTGAGGGTCTTGCCCTTTCACAGTTTATTAATTAATTTATTTTTTGTAGTAAGTAAACACAATCATTATTGGCCTCCTGATCTCATCTCTCTCTTACCTCACCTATGTGATGAATGGTCATTGTCTCGGTCAAACTTTGACCTGACAAAGACCTTAGCTTTAAAAGACCAAGGTCTCAAGATCCCTCTTAGCATCCAGGGTAATCTGATCCATATCTGGTCACCCAGGTGACACTAGAGGAGAAAGTGAGACTGGTGACTTTGCACACACCCTTTCCTACCCCCACCCCCCTGAAATTCAAATCCCTTGCATGTTATTGCATTACTTAGCTGATTTCATGGTCTTCTTTGAGAATGAAAGACCAACTAATACATCCATAATTAGCAACACAGTGCTTTACTCCCAGGGGGTGCTTTAATAAAATGCTTGTTGAATTTAATCATTTTAGAAATTGTTTTGTATTGACTTCTTTATGTGTATGCTGACCCCCCCTAAAATCCCGATTCTCCCAAAAGAATGTAACTTGGCTGAGAGCAAGGATATTTTAGTTTTTATGTTTCTAAGATATAACTCAGTATTTGCCACAAAAGTGCTTAATATTTTTTCTTTGAGTAAATAAGAGAATGAATGAACTACTAGGATTGGTTTTAGTTATTCTAATATATTCAAGCGATGGAAGCTGTGATACAATCATCTAAAAATGACTGTATCTTTTCTTCAAGTTGGCTAAAGAGGAAAAAGAGATGGCAGTCATGAAGGGTATTTCCAGGTTGGTATGCAACTCTCTATGACAACTTTCTCAGTCCAAAAGGCTTTCTTAATACTTAACAGCCTCTCTGTCTTAATCAGGGTTGCTTTTTTTTTGGAAACTCCCTTGTGCCTTCCTCATTCCTTCCTTCCAAAACTTTTCCCCCATATCCAAAGACTTCCCTTAGCCACAGTTCTTACTCATCTTAGAGACATATTGATATTTGTTCCAAAAATCTCTTTCTAAAGGCATAACTAAAAAATGTAAAAGAAAACATTTAAACATTAAATTTAACAAGATGGGAGGGCAGATTAAATATATAGAATGTTTTCAATGTAAGTTTTTAAATCATCTTTCCATTATTCTATTTCTCTTTTTAAAAAAAAATAAGAGAAAATGTTTTTTCTTTAAAACTTCTTTTCTTTTTTTCCTTCATTCTTTTGTTTCTCTTCCTTCCTTTCTTCCTCCCTCCCTTTCTTCCTTTCTTCAGTTGACCTCTAATCTCCATTGTATCATTGGTTACTGGGTGGCACTAACATCCTGGAAAGGGAAGATTCACATTGCTTTGTGGAGGTCTTTACCGTAATTGCGAAATGGAATGTTTGATACTGAACACCGGCCACACCATTTTGAATTGAGATCTACTCCCTTGATGTACAAAGCCAGAAAGTAGAATTTCAGAACCGGCCTTCTAATGGTGGAATTGTATAAGAATCCTTCTCTATATCTCCATTTTGGGGCCTGGTTTTCTAGCCAGGCCCTATCACATACCTGTGGAATCACCTAACTTAGAGAAATATTGGTAAACATGTATGTTAACCATTTTTGTTGAGAACAAACTTTTTTTTTTTTTTAAGGATCTTGCAAAGCAATGGAAGTAAGTGGTTTGCCCAAGGCCACAAAGCTAGGTAATTATTAAGTGTCTGAGGCCAGATTTGAATTTAGGTACTCCTGACTCCAAGGTTGGTGCTCTATACACTGCACCACCTAGTGGCCCAGAGAACAAACTCTTAAAAGCTAATGTTTGTACCTCATTAGGAACAAACTCTGGAGTTTAATGCATGTTTAATTAAATTATTTTTTTTAAGGTTGAACTCAAGGAAGTCATTATCTCCTCTCCTTCCCTCTTTCCGTCCTTCCTTCCCTCCCTTTGTCCTTCCCTTCCTTCCTTCTTTCCTCTCTTTCTTTCTTTCACTCTTTTTTCCTCCAGAAGGTTTTTAATATAGATCTGTTACTTCAAAGGTAGAAAGATATACAAAAAGATATATCTATATGAAAGGCAACATAGCATAGCAGATATAGAGATGACCTTGGAGTTATGAAGACCTGTTCAAGTCCCACCTCTTATTTAGTGGTAGTAAAGAAAGGCAAATCATTTAAGCTGAGTCTATTCTAATTCTCCTCCCCCTCCTCCTCTTCCTACCCAATCCCAAATCAACCCTCTCCCCCTCAACAAACAAGTTGTTCTGAGGGTTTTTTAAAAACATTGGCTTCAGCTTAACCAAATACGGAGTTAAGAAAACACAGTTCATGTGGCAGCTAAGTGACACTGGATAGAGCACTGGCCCTAAGGCATGAGAATCTGAGTTCAAATCCAGACTCAGACACTTAAAACCTACTTAATTCTGGGACCTTGGGCAAGTCACTTGTGAGTAATAGAGGGCATCGTTGGTCTTCACAGGGTGTGTGTGGAGGGGTCCCTTTGAAATCCATTACAAAGGGGGAATGGCCCCAGTCATTCACAAAACTGGGAGAGTTTTCCTAATCCCATTCCAAAAATTTCAAACCCAAGATTAGAAGAAATTAGTCCTTAACTGGTCAAGAGTGACCTAGAGATCTTGACCTGATGCAATTTGGTTTGTGAAACTAGGTAATTGAATATTATCCCACACACCCCCTGTGATGGTTGGGTTCATCAGCATATCATGCATCTTATGATGGGGGGGGGAATCATATTAGGGACATATCATGGGATAGGTGGACCTCTTAAACTATAACTCAAATTCTGAGAGCCTATGAAAATCCAGGTGGGAGGGGAAAGAGTTTCTGAAGACTATATAATACCTGCTGCAATAAGCCCACCTCATGGCTCACACTAAGTGAGGCACCTGTATCCTGTAGGATTCGTGAATAAAATCTACAATTTTCTCTCACTCTAGCAGGTTTTTCTTTCATTTATAACATCACTTAACCCCATTTCCTTGCCAGAAAGAAACAAAGAGAGAAAACATGGTATTATTATAATATCAGCATTCAAGGATGAAGACAAATTAATGAAAAATTTTATGCCATAGGATTGTCTCTTATATTGTCTTCTGAAAAGTTCTTGATAGTCACCAGGCCTGAAATATCTATTTGGTCATAAATTGAGCTCTTTTCCTATCTGCATTTACTAACATTAACCACACAACTTTCTTTGATTTCCTATATACCTTTGTTGCTTATCTAGGGCATAAAAATAAAAATATCCATCTACCCACACAGGAGAGCACTAATCCTCTATAATTTATAATCTGAACGATCATCTATATGAATGTGTTTACACAACAAAACATGACTAATATGTAAGAGGAATATTAACTGGTTGGTTGTTTGGTTTAATTGAAATGCTGAGGAATTATGCATGTTTGATCAATTCTGTAATTTTATCACAGAGATGTACTTAGCTAATAAAAGTATCACTTCAAGAATGACTTGTTGATTAGGATTGAAGGTGTGGGATAACCCTCTTAAGCTTATATTTAAGAATTCATGGACTATTTGACTCCTATTAACTTTTCAAGAATGATTTCATTTTCCTTCAAGAACTATGTTCCAGCCAAACTGAGCTACAAACTATCCTTCATAGTTAAGTGTACATGCAAGTCTACTATTATTCCTGGAATATATTCTCTTCACATTTTTATTTCTCAGAATTTCTTTATGGTTAGCTTAGTTTTCTATATTATTTCTCTACATTATAAGATATATTTGAACACTGAAAATATAGACCTATGTTTTCTCTAAGAATCATTATTTTTTTTTTAAATTACAGTGTATAAGAGTTGGTAATGTCATGGGATAGGAAAAAACTCCTGGATTTAAAATAAAATTTACTGGATTCAAGTCCAGTCAACCTATATATCTTTGAGCAATGAACTTAACCTCTCTGATCTTTAGATCATTCATTTGCAAACCAAGATTGGTAATATTTACAATACATAATTTTTATATATTTGTTGATGACCATGATTTCATTCCCAGATATTTTCATGGTCTTACAGTCAATATATACAATAAGTATCTCTTGACCGCAGCATTTCTGACTTCAAGATTACCTCTCTGTATGTACCCTTTCTAGCCTCATCCCAAAGTGTTATTAGAAAGGAGAATTAAATGGGATTGAATGTTAAAGTGCTTCATTACTATTGTGTCAGAAAAATGTAATTATTTTCAATAATATAAATTTCACTTTTTTTCTATCATTGACAGAGTGCCTCTCATTTTCCTTTTATTATGTACAGTCGTCTTTAAACTCATGTTGAACTGAATTCTTATACTTCATATGCAACTCAACAAATATTTAATAATTGACTTCTATGTTTGAGGAATTATACTATATTATAAAGACATTTTTGTTTGTTTTGTTTTTGAAAGGCAATGGGGTTAAATGTCTAAGATCAGATTTGAACTTAGGTCCTCCTGACTCCAGGGCCGGTGCTTTATCCACTGTACTACCTAGCTGCCCCTGGAGATACTGTGATGAAAAATGTTAAATGATATTGATAATACATTATCAACAATCTCATAAGGTCTTTTGTTGGTAAAGGAGGAAAGTTTATAATAATTTTGTCTTATCCCATGTTGGTGGAAGGGAATTATATATATATATATATATATATATATATATATATACATATATATATAAGCAAATTTTACTTAATATATTATTTGAAAATAAGAAAATGTATTAATAGTACCTAGTATTTATAGCATAAATAAGAATTTTATTGGGGTTTTTAAATGTAACATATATATGAGATTGGATTCTGAGAGGTTCTAGGTAAAGAGGTCTGGAAGACAAAAGTGTAAAGATAGTGGGAAATTCTTTTTGCTTTTGTTCTAAGGGGGATGTGATGTTTAAATAAAAATCTTATGATTATTGTAAATTAACAATGTATGTTCAATTTTAAAGAAGTCATGAATGTGAATTTCTCTCTTGGTAACTACAGACAGCTGATGTGGTCCCACTGTAAAGTAACTTATTGATGAGTATTTATCAGTTATGTGATACTCTTTTGTAACTGCAAAGAGATTATATTTGTAATATTTGGTTATCTCTTCTTATTTAAATACTGAATTTTTAAAGCCTGGGATTGACATGTGATTGCTTTGAAGGACAATAAGGGAAATATCAAAAATTATGACCTCCTTCTGGGATAGATCTGTGGGTTCGTGAATAATTAATAATGGAAGGATTGTTTTGTACAATCTAGTGATTTGTGTCTTATTCTTCTTGCTGTTTTGTTATATTGGAATTAACAACACATGTTGGAAATTTAAAGTTGGCTAAGATGTTCTAATGGATTTAAAGAATTCTGAGGAGTAATTTGTATGTTAGGGGGCAGCTAGGTGGCACAGTGGATAGAGCACCGGTCCTGGAGACAGGAGAACCTGAGTTCAAATCAGGCCTCAGTCACTTAATGATTACTTAGCAATGTGACCTTGGGTAAGTCACTTAACCCCATTGTCTTGCAAAAACAAAAAGAATAATTTGTATGTTAAGGATGGCTAGTAATGAGTGGCTAGGTGGTACAGTGGATAGAGCACCAATCCTGGAATCAGGAGTACCTGAGTTCAAATTCAGCCTCAGAAACTTCATAATTACCTAGCTGTGTGGCCTTGGGCAGGCACTTAACTCCGTTGCCTTACAAAAACTTAAAAGGAAAAAAAAGATGACTAGTAGTTAGAAAAATTATGCAGAGAAGTTTCTAGCTATATATGTGAATTGGAAATATTTTGGATATATATATATATATATATGTAATATACGCACATATCTATGTATGTATATGTATAATACACATATATTCCAAAGCTGTGAGTAAAAGCACCTAAGTAATATGAGAAAGATAAACACAAGAAAGATAATTTGAGATTTTTCTGGGACAATATTTAGCTTAGGCAATCTCCTGGAAAAAGGAGACATTTATTTTTTTTATTGTAAAATATAGTAGGCTAGAAGGAGGGTTCTCTATTCTAGGGCAATCTGATACACCATCTTTATAGAGATATAGAGTATATATGATTTCAGACAAAAGGATGCCTGTTGTATGAGGTAGGAGACAAGGCTGGTAGGGCCAGTCAAAGTTAGAATACCTGGTTTTGGCAAAGACCCAGGAAGGACACTCAGAGCTTTATGTAGGGGTTTCATTAACTGGAACCCCTTAAGACTATAATTGGAATTTAGTGAATTGTATTCACTGGAAGTTCTAATTAGGTAAAACAACTATTTTAGATCATGGCATGTTTATTTTTTAATTTTAATTTATTTTTAGTTTTTTTTTTTGCAAGGCAATGGGGTTAAGTGACTGGCCCAAGGCCACACAGCAAGGTAATTATTAAGTTTTCTCTTTTTTAATGTCAGATACCAGGATGGTCAACAAAAGGAAATGCTACTGGGTCAGTGTTACATTCTTGGAGACAAGGAAGCCAATGGGTTAAAGATGTCAGGTGATGTGTAACGAAAGGGGTGGCTTCTTAGTATGGCCTGAAGTTGGACCCATTTGACTTGATTTCCCCAAAATGACATTTGAATAATATCTCACCTGAAAGAATAAATATGGCCTAATACATTTGACTACTTACATGACCTCTGTCTGGATACTGAATTCAATAATTATATATATATAAAGGAATCTTTCTTTAATGTCCTAGATCTTTATAGTTACTAAGCAAACCAGAAAATGAAGTTTTAGGTGAATTGGATGTAATAGTAAGAGATAGGTTAGGAGTTGGCTCTGATACCTGCTATCAGCTACATGTTTTTTTTATTTTTATTAAAGATATTTATCAGCTACATGTTAAGATAGGAATTAAGTTTCCTTAATTTTTATGTTAAAGGAGATATTTAGGTAAGAAGAAGAATGAGAAATTTAAGATAATTATAGTTTCAAGGTCTAGTTTAATGAAAGGAATGTGAGTCAGATAAGTGTATCAGGAAAAGGAAAAACTATTTGAGCATATTTGGGAACATTTTCGAAAAAAATTCATTTTGGTTAAATGAGTTTGGGTCCTTGAGAGCACAAGGTTAAGATTGTTTTATTTTTAAATCATATGCTGGGTACTTTTTGTACTATGTTTGTTGAATGTATATGTTACAAGCTTCAGTAAATGTGATTGGGAGTTTACTCATGTAGTAAAATGCTAATGGAAGTTTATTGTATTAAAGTGAAGAATATATGTCAATATGATTAGTGAACAAGGCAAAATGTACATTGTAATAAGCTTCAGAATCTCATTGTCTTGTGATGAAAACATGTGATTTGATCTGAGTAAAATGTTAAGCAGTTTCTTTTCCAGAAGAGAAGATCCCAACAAGTCATCTAAGTTGGAGAGGACCTTTTGGAACAGATTCAGAAGATACAGCAGGACATCACATGTCTCCAGGGGAGAAGAGAAGATAGAAGGAGAGACACTGGACCAGTTCATCTCCACCATCTCTCTCCTATCTGTTCATTCTCTAGTCAGGAATCTATACCTATAACTTCCCCTTGATTCTGTAAGTGACACCCCTTCTTATGCCCCTCTCCTTATGGAAAGGAGGAATAGAGGCAAGGTGAAGATGTTCTCCATTGAGAGAAAAGGAAGGATATTATTGGATGGCATGATTATATCCTACATGAGTCTGTATATCCTACCTAGGGAGAATCCTATCTCTGATCTAAACAATGGGGTATTAGTAATGGTGGGAGGAGAATCTAGCTGACAGAAGTTATTGTCCAGTCTTTTGCTGTAGCTAACTGTTGTACTTGCAGTAGTCCACACCAGTCCCCCGGGTCTGGCCTAGATTCTTAGTTCCTGGTCAGAGGTGCACTGCAGCACAGGATTTTGATCCAGAGGAGAAAAACACCAGTGGCATTTGATCTGAGTCAGTTCAGGGTGACTATTGTTTATAACTGATTGGCCAGGATATTTTCTTGGGGAATAGCAAATGTCTGGATGTGTCCAGAAGCAGGATACATATATATTCTGGACTAAACACTTAAAGGTGGACTGAGACTCATGTGAGATGTAATTTTGGTACCTGAATCCCTTGTCAGGATCCATTATGGTAAAGAAAATTGTGATTACTACATATACACATTTACCAAGGTTGGTTAGGAAGCTGTTATCTAGACTTATGGGATTGCTACCTGGGCACAGGATGGGAGTTGGGGCTATGGAACCCCAGTGTATATCTTGATAAGATTCAAAGTTGTAGTGGAAACAATTACCAATTAGACAGCTAGTGTCTATGAACTTGCTGGCTGGCTAAGCCATGCAAACAAGAGAGATAGTTATTCAACATAGAGTTGTATTAGACTATCTGTTGATTGAAGGAGTAGTTTGTGGTAAACTGAATCTAACAAGCATCTCTGTAAAGATAGATGACAACAGGCAAGAAGTAAAGAAATTAGGGGCAGCTAGGTGGTGCAGTGGATAGAGCACTGGTTTCAGACACTTAATAATTACCTAGCTGTGTGGACTCGAGCAAGCCATTTAACCCCATTGTCTTGCAGAAACCTAAAAAAAGTAAAGAAATAAGCAAGGACATCAGAAAGTTGGTAAATCTGGAAAATAGGATGGGTTCATGCCTGATAATGAGGAAGTAAGAACTTGATAGAAAAAGTCAGTAGTCATGAAGGAGGAATTATTAGGAAGGTGTGGAAAGTAAAATTGATAAAAAAAAAAAGGGGGGGGGGATTGTGGGGAAAGGATCAAGTGTTTTGCTTTCACAAGGGTGAAAAAGGGTATTGCCAGAATCTCACCGATGTCTGTGAGGATAATACATTACAAAAACCATAATGTCTGGTCTTTCTGGCAACTCAAGAGAAGCCAACCTGTTTACAGGAAGGAGAGAGTTAAGAGAAAAGGAAAAAGTTAAGCAACTTTACATAGGTTGAATGAGAGAATCTGTGCTATTGTCCCTTACCCCTGGAGGAGGAAGTAGCTGTCTCCTGCTAAGAGACACCTGTTTCTTGCAAGAACCGTTAATAAATGGATTAATTCTTCCCATACTCCAGTAAGCATAGTCTCCTTTCTTTTACTATTTAGAGCCAATTTCTCCTTCCCATAAATCAGCATAGTAGTGGGAAAGTTTGGAGTGGCTCTGGGCTATCCAAACTTTCCCCTCAGCTCTACTGAGGGAGGAGAATATGTTGGCCTGTTTATAACAGGAAATAAGGGAATAGAACTCAGTAAGTGTTGGTTTTATTTTTCAAAAAAAAGGAAAAAGAAAAATGAAAGGGGAATTTTTGATCTCAGTGTTTTATACAAAAAACTAAGGTAGGGCCCTAACTAAATGAGTTTGTATTCTAATATGGGAAAACAACACAAACTGGGATGGTGGCTAGGAAATGGTATTGTAGTCAAAGATGTCAAAGGGAGGGTGAGTAGATTCACAGCACAATTAACTGACATGTACTTTCTAGGAATAGTACTATGGAAGCAATGACTCTAAGATGTAAATCATGGCAGAGGAAAGCATTTTTGGAATAACCTAGAACAACATGAAATTGGGACACAATAGTAATGTTGTGGATCTGATCTGACCTACAGATGGAAGAATCTCCCCCAATTAGAAGCCCAGGGACTCACAAGTATTAGATAGAAATGGTATGATTATATAACATTTCATTTGTTGAAGACAGAGACATTTTAATGAATTACAAACTTAACTTGTCATAAATCTATTATGTTAGTCAAATAAATAAATGGAATTTTATGCTTCATTAAGAAATAATTCCAGTTCTGGGGACATAATAATCTCACCATACGTTACTCTGGCTATATTATATCTGGAACATTGCCTTTAGTTTTGGATGCCACATTTTGTGAAAGACATTGATAAGCTCAAAAATGTTGTCATGAAGCCAACATTAGGTCTTAGTATGTGAGGATAAGTTTAAAAAACTGAGAATGTTATCCTGGAGAAGAAGAAAACTTGGTGGTGAAAGACAGGATACCTATCTTCAAGAAAACATGACACAGAAAAAATCACAAACCAAAAACATGAGTTATTTAATCTCCAAAGGGGAAAGTTAGGAGCAATGGAGTCAGTCATCAACTCAATGAATCTCAAAGGTTCAAGATCACAGATAAATATCTTATGTTTAACTTTTGAAGCTTTTCACAACCTGATTTCTTTCTATTCTCCCCATTTTATACTTTACTCCCCTTCATGTACTCAATAATCTTGCTACATGGATTTCTTATTATTTCTTTTTTTTTTGCAAGGCAATGGGGTTAAGTGCTTTGCCCAAGGTCACACAGCTAGGGAATTATTAAGTGTCTGAGGCTGGATTTGAACTCAGGTACTCCTGACTCCAGGGCCAGTGCTCTATCCACCTAGCTGCCCCTTCTTATTATTTCTTGAATACAACCCACCCATCTCCTAACTTTTGTGCCTTTTTTTCTGACTGTTCTCCATACTTCCCTCCTCATCCTCACCTCCCAGCTTCCTTTAGGCCTCAGTTTAGAGCTACATCTTCTACAAAAGACCTTTCCCAACCCTCCTCTATACTCCAGAGCCTTCGCCCTAAGATGATCTCTCATTTGCATTGTACATCTTCTATGTACATAGATATTTTCATGTTATTTCCTCCATTTAAATGTAAAATTTTTGGGGTCAGGGATCATGAATTTGCTTAACATAAGTTCTGATACATAGTAGGCTATAGGTTATATAGCTAAACTGTTAGCAAAATGAGAGCTTCAAAGGATAATTTTCCTTTTTTTATCTAAGTTCCCATAATAATTATTAAATGAATACATATTTGTATAGAAACATACAACTGAAAGGTACTTTAAGAGTTTATCCAAAGTAGCTATCCAGCTGCTTTCCAAAGATTAATTCCCAATCATTTTCATTCCAGGATATCTGTATTATTTCTAAATTTGGATGCACTAGAGAAGGGGAAGACTGTCTTTTCAAAACAACATGTTTCAACTCTCTCCTCTTCTTACAGATACTTGGGGACCATGAGGGTGAATTATCATATAAATTGTCAGAGTTGGTAGATGTAATCTTTTTGTATCCCTCTTAGCAAATGTTTTTCTTAGCTGGAAGAAAAGAATAGAAACCATGCAGAGCAACTATAAATGAGTGGACCACACTGCTAGGGAAGGAGAAAAGGGAACCCCTGACAAGTAACCCAGGGCAACTTCAATTTATTGAGTTAAACAATTATTAAGCACCTACTATGTGAGATACAGTGCTAAGTGCTGGGTATACAAAAAAGGAAAAAAGTCAATCCCTACCCTTATGAGGGAAGACAACACACTAAAGGAAATTGGAGAGGGTGGGTTTGCCACAAGGGATACATGAAGGCATCTTTTTTCCATGGAAATGAAAAACCAGGCAGAAGGGTTAACTAAAATTCCAACTTTTACCTTCTATAAATAAAGGGATTGGGAAGAATTTGCTACTTTATCCTTTGGCTCTATGATCAGAGGGAAAAGGTGACTGAGGGAGCTGGTATCCAGGACTGAGTTAGCAGCATGTTGTTGTTCAGTCATTTTTCAGCTGTATTTGACTCTTATGACTGCCTTTGGAGTAGTTTGTCATTTCCATCTCTAGCTCATTTTATTGATAAAGACTTTGGGTTGTTCAGGGTCATACGACTAGTGAGAATCTGAAGCCACATTTGAATTCAGGAGGATACGTCTTCCTGACTCCAGACTTGGTGCTTTATCCACTGAGTCCCATGAGTCAGTAGCATAGCCATTAGATTAGAACTGATGAATTTATCCTGGGAGGAGCAACTTGCTCCAAGGGATTGAATCCATATAGAATAGCAGACTTGTGAAGTAGAAGGAAAACATTTCTCTTTGGAGGTAGAAAGAAGAGCTTCAATTGTTTTTTTCTGAGTTATTTTTTTCTCTTTAACCTTTGATCTAAGGAATGGTTCACTGAGGGGAGGGAGTTTTTATCTGAAAATGAGAACAATATAAAAAAAATCCACCAATAAAATGAGATTAAAAAAAGAAAATGTTTGTGATCATGAAAAGAGTTGAAGGAATAGAAATTTAGCCAGGTATATTTAATTACAAAGCAAAAGTAAAGAAGTCTTGTGAAGTTAAGGGAAATCCTAAATATAATTACTCCTATGGAGGGTCAAGGTAGGAGCATGTAGAGAGTGAAAAGAATAAAGTATATAGAATAAGGGGGTACCCCATTGACAGAATTCATAAGTGAAGAGCAGGAGTTATTTGGTCATATTCATTAAATTGCTGATAGATGTTCTCTATTTAGAAAAGATTAAGCTAATCTACTCTTCAATCTTCCAAGAGGAATAAACTTAAGAAATTCAGAAAGCTCTTTCCTTACTTTTTGTCTTTTCTCCTGATAGGACATATCATTTCTTCAGTACTGGGTGGGGGGACTCCTGGTGATAACTTCCCTCTAACCAGTATAGATTGACAGCTTCTTTGTGATTTGTATTCATTCATTCTCTCTCTCTCTCTCTCTCTCTCTCTCTCTCTGTTGGTTTTTGCAAGGCAGTGGGGTTAAATGACTTCCCCAAGGTCAGCTAGCATATGATTAAGTGAGGCTGGATTTGAACTCATGTCCTTCTGACTCCAAGGCCAGTGCTCTGCCCTACCTAGCTACCCTGATCTGGATTCTCTTAATGGTTCTGTCTTTCATTATTGAAGACGACCAAAATGACGTCATTATGCTTGAGACAAATTACAGTGTGTCCAACTGTGGCTGATCAGACCAATATGAGCTCAGAATGTTCCACCACAGGTTGGGTACAAACAGTCCATGTGAACACCTGTGGTAGGTACTCTAAACTTATGGATGTCATATTTCCTTTGAGTTGCTTCCTTTGAGTCTTCCTCATAGAGTGCAGCACCCTCACTGATGAGGGTACAATCAATTCTAAAGTTCTTCAATGAGACCTACAGAGTGTCTTGGTATAATTTCTGACCCCTTTGTGAATGCTTGCCCTATATAAGTTCTCCATAAAATAGTTTTTTTTGGCAAGAGTATGTCTGGCATTCTAACAATGTGTCAGTCCATTGCAGTTGCACTCTCTGTAGTAATGTTGGAATTCTAGGCAGTTTAACTCAAGAAAGGATCTCAATATCTGGTATCTTCTCCTGCCAGATGATCTTCACAATCTTTCTATGACAATTTAAATGGAAGTGATTCAATTTCCTGACATGTTGTCCAGGTTTCACAGACATAAAGCAATGAGGTCAGCACAACAACTCTGTTGACCTTCAGTTTGGTAGTCAGTCTAATACCTCTTCTTTCCCATGCTTTCCTTTGGAGCCTCCGAAATACTGAGCTAGATCTGGCAATGCCATTGTCAACCTCATTATCAGTGTGTACCTCCTTGGAAAGGACACTGCCAAGGTAACTGAATTTGTCCACAGTACCCAAAACTTCTCCAATTGATGGTTCCACATATGGATGGTGTGGTGCTGCTGACTGATGAACCATATGTCTCTTCTAGGCATTAATTGTTAAACCAAAATTAGCACAAGTAGCAGAGAATTGAACCATACTTCATTATATCTTAGCTTCAGAGGCTGCATTGAGAGCATGGTCATCTGCAAACAGATCATGCACCAACACTCCCTCCACTTTAGTCTTGGCTTGTAGTCTTTTCAAGTTAAAGAATTTGCCATCAGTGCAGTAGCTAACCTTGAAGTCATGTTTATTCTCATTGAAGGTATTTGATAACATGGTTGAAAACATCATGCTAAAAAGTATGGGAGCAAGGAGAGATCCTTATTTTATTCCATTGGTGACTGGGAAATCTAGAACCCGGGCATGTATACCATCATGAAATTGATGTATAATACTGATGAACTCCCCTGGGCAACCAAAATTTGACATAACTTTCCATTCACCCTCATGACTGATGGTATCAAAGGCCTTGGTCAGATCTTCAAAGGTGCTATACAGACCTCTGTTCTATTCCTGGCATTTTTTCTGGAGTTTTTGATCAGTAAACACCACATTGACTGTTCCTCTACCCTTTTGAAGCCACATTTGCTCTCAGGAAGATAACCATCTTTCAGGAGAAGGATCAGCCTATTGAGAAGGACTCTGGCAAGAATCTTACCAGCAATGACTAAAAGAGAAATACCCCTGTTTTTGTCACAGGACAATCTATTCCCTTTACCTTTATAGAGATGGACAATGGAGGCATCCTTGAATTCTTGGGGGATAACCTGTTCATGCCATATAACCTGGAAAATTTCAGTCAGTATTTGGATGAACAATGGACACCCCACACACATACATACACCTTGTAGATCTCAGCTGGAATAGATTCAGCACCAGGTGTTTTACTATTTGAAAGGAGCCTAATGGCATTCATAACCTCTTCTTCAGTTGTAACTTCAGCTGGGGATTAATTGACTTCAACTTGAGGTAAACAGTCTATGGTTTCTGCACTGATTGATGATGGTCTATTAAAAACCATTGAAGTGTTCAGCCCATCTCTTTTTTTAATCAATGTGGATCTATCATCACTGAGTAGTTGAGATGCACCATGTGTCTGGCCTAGAAATAGCTTTCAGGGCATCATAAAAGCATTTTGACTTGTTACTGTCTACATAAAATTGAATTTCATCTGCCTTTTCTTACTGAACCAAGAGTCTTGCATCTCTCTCAGCTTCACTTGGACTTTACTTTTAATGGAATTAAATATTGACTTCTTAGAAATGGATGAATTATCCTGCTTGTAAACCCTGTGGAGTTTTCATTTTTTTCATTTAGCAGCTTTCATATTTTCCCATTATTTTCATCAAACCAGTCTTTGTGTTTATGAGTGTTCAGGCCCAGATGAGCCAATGCAGTGCTGTACACCAGATCTTTGAAAGCTGTCCACTACTTTTCTAATACACTGTTGCCAACTGTGTTTTCCATCCAAGTTAGCAACAAACTCTTCCAGCTCAGAGAGACACTAATCTCTTGACATTAATTCTTCTAGAATTCATTTTGTCTTGAATACAATTCTTTTGTCACTTTGGTTGAATATGAATATTTTAGCTTAGAGAGAATGAGTCTATGATCAGTCCAGCATTCTGCACCACACATTGCCTTTGCCACTCTCACATCTTATCTGTCTCTTCTCCTAATAATCACATAGTCTCTTCTCCTAATAATCACATAGTCTAATAGATACCAGTTTTTGATATGAGGGTGCATCCAAGTTTTATTGAACTTAGGTAAGCAGAAGACAGTGTTTATGAGAAAGTCATGAGATGCAGTAAAAGGTAACCATTGCTGTTGATGTTTTCAACTCCATTTCTCCCAAGGACTCCCTGCCATGTCTGGTAATTTGAGCCTACTATAACATTAAAGTCACCCAGAATTATAAGCTTATTTTTTGGTAATTTGATGATGAGGGACTTCAGGTCTTCATAAAATTTTTCTTTAGTATCATGAGCCTGTCATTCATTCCTTTTGGTAGGCATTCAAGAATGTTGACTAGATTATTTTTGATTGCAAAACCTACTCCAACTTCATGGCATTCCTTTACATTGTGACCACTCCAGAAAATGTGTATCCAGCTCCAACTTCAGTAAGCTGGCCTTCATTTGCCAACCTTGTTTCATTCAAGGCTGCTATTTGGATACTATACTTGCTGAAGTTTCTTGCAACAAGAGCTGTTAGTCTTTCAGGTCTATTGCATCTTGTATCATTTATGAGCCTGTATATGTTCCACACACTGACAGTGAGTGGAATCTTCTTTGAAGAAGTTCTTATAGAATTTTTTGTGTCTCGATCCCGCCGTGGGGTCCCCACCTATCATGGTAATCAGGTGAGGCTTGCGTAAGCAGACAATTTTTAGGGCACCTTTTCTAGTCCCTTTCTTGAATCAGGAGGTGAGCAGTGTGACATCCAGGAGGCTGCTGAATCCCACTGCTGCTTTCAGTGGGGAGATGATCCGATGACCCTGGGCTACTTGTGTGGAGGGTTGTGACTACAGCTCCCAGTGCATCCACACCGACTACTTCATCACTTGCCTGTAGTCACAGGACTTGGAGGAATAGTTATGAGTGATGTATTATGTCATGTGCATAAATTGAATTTAAGTGAGGTAGAGCTGCACAAAATCAATTGCCCCACTCTCTCTTCCAAAGTCATCAAGATATAGCAAGAGAGAGTCAAGACAATTGGTAATGGCTTTTGTTGCAGTGGATAACCTTGGCATCTTTCATGTCTAATTAAGCTCTAAGCATTCCACAGCAACTGCTTCAACTGACTTCATGGCCAGTGGAACTAATTATTCTTTATCCATTCCACCTGTGGAAGACTTCACATGTTTGGGGTAGACACTCCTCCCCACTACTCACCAATGAGTTTGAGACTCCCTCTGTTACTGTCAACATGTTTTAGCCTACCAGCCAAAATGGCTTAACAGGATGTGGTCTCTGTGAATGCTACAGCCTCTTGGAACCACAGGTTAGGTAGCTCAGGCAGACATCAGAGGTGGAAAGCAGTCTTGAAGAGGGCTCAGCAGCCCTTACACCAAGGTACTTGAACACAAGTAGCACATGCAAGAAGATTACATTTTTTAGACACAGAAAGTACCTTTCTGTCTACTATGACTACTACTCCTAGAGATCAATAAAAGAAGACATGATGATAAGATCTAAAATCAAGTACCTAATTAGTAGCTTTAAAAATTCTCCCAAATCCAGGGGTGAGAAGATTAGCACATTAATTGATTTTTTTTGGAAATGTGAATACATAAAATATTTCCCATTCATTCCTCTCTTCATTAATTCATGCCTTTTCATTGAAATCTTGAAATATGACAAAGATGAGTCTAAGGGAACTGAATTTGTGGTTTCCCCCTATTTATAGCTTTTGAATTCTATCCATTTGCAGTTTGTCTCTTATTTTCAATATTTTAGCTTTTCCAGATGATTTCCTAAAATATAAAGAATATTTTTCTTCATAATTTTCAGGAAATATTACAGTTATTAGATTTCCTTTTCTTGAATGAACCTCTACATTCATTATTTTTGTTCAGTTGACTCATTTTCTGCATTTAGCTTTTCTTTTCAGTCATTCATTTTTAGTAAAATAATTGTACTTTTTCTTGATTCTATTGCAATTTTTATATTTTCCACAAGGTTCTGAACTGCTGAATTTGATCATGATTTTGTTTTGAGATTCTTTAGTCACACAGTTGCTTTCTGCATTTCTTGTCATGGTTACTTTTGTTTGTTTCTGGTATTTTTCTCTCTCTTCTGAGACTTTGAGTTTCAGAGAAAGAGATGATCTGCACTAGTAGAGAGAATTTCCTTATGAGGGACTTCTCTATATTATACTCTTTTGTGCCAGTTATATTTCTTCATTTGATTCCTTAATTGTGTTTATTGTATATTTTGTTGTATCTTAAGATATTTTAAAATTTTAATTCAAATGTTATTGTCAATGTTTTGGTACATTTTTCTTCTCAAGTTTTTTTTCACCTGCTTCTTAAAATTCATATATTATTTTCCCATTAGATCTGAGCTTTTCTTTGACTTACCAATTGATTTTATATGATTTTATTTTGAGGATTCCTGACCATTTTTCTTAAATTTGTTGTTTCATTTTCTGTTTTTAAGGGAGGTTTATCATTTAACTGTACTAGTTCCCTAAAAGTTTCCCAACAAATATTCATTAAACATTGTTTAGTACCAACACAAAAACTTTACCTTCTTCTTAATTTCGACTACATCTTTCCCAGTTCTTGACACAATCTTATAATATACAAGTCACTCACATTTCCTGTTTCAATTCTCTTCTGGTACAAAAAGGTTAAAAATGTTTCTTGATAGAGTTTCAAAGTACAAGGCATTTTATGTATACTCTGTGTTCAGATCTCTTGCCTTGTCCCCTGTGTGGTCATGAGGAATTCCCCTACCGAGTAGTATGTGGAGAATCGAATTGATCTCTTTGTATAAACCATATTTGTATAAATCCTATTCTTCATTAATTAGACTTGGAACATGCTGTAATTATCTAGGGTCAGAGAGACTTTATTATTTTCTTTTCAGTTAATTTGGCTTAAAGTTTCCATTGTAATGGCTGAAAGCAACTGGAACAGTACTTAATGAAGGCTTTAAATCTAGAAAAGGCAATAAAAGTTATGAAAAGCACCAGATCACGTGACTTAGTTGATTACTCAGGGGGGCCTTATTTTATTTTTTAAAACAAAGTCATCATAGACCTAGATCAATTGCAATTAGATATTTCTCCATTGAGCTGTGCTTTTTGCATAAGGGTAAAGGATAGGGTGAGCTGCCTCCACAATTCTAAAGCACAGTATTAGTTAATAAGGCACTCTTCAACAAGGCTACTCTAGGGGACAGAGACAGAAGACCCCCATTAACAAACACAAGCCTAAATTCACAGGGTATTATTGACCAAGTAGCAAGATTTATAGGCTTATTTAGATTCAGCACAGCTATTTTTGCTTCTTTCTTTCAAATTCAATCCAATTTTACTTTAATTAGACACACTTATAGAACTAAATCCTATTATCTTGATGGGTCATACAAGTACTTCATCTCATAGGACATGACACACAGATCTTGTTAACTCACACAAATCACAAATCTGTTTTAGTTAAAAATGCATAAAACTACATTGATCTGTCTGTATGCCCTTTTAAATTGGTAAGAGAGAACTGTGTTGCAGACTTCTGTTTTGTTACTTCTGATTTGTGGATTTTCTGCTTTTTTGTGACTAGTATTTGAATTCTTGCTTTACATGGATCCCAAGTTTTTGGTTTAAAATTAGTAAGTCAATGAGCATTTATGGAGCACTGCTCTATTCCTCTCCCCTCAGTTGGGCTTAACAGTCCTCTAAAAATCAGACCCTCTGAATCTTCCAACATTTAGGGAAATGAGGGGGGTGTGACTTATGATTAGGAGAGAGAGGGAGGGGGAGGAAGGAAGGAAAGAAGAGAGAGAGAGAGAGAGAGAGAGAGAGAGAGAGAGAGAGAGAGAGAGAGAGAGAGAGAGAGAGAGGAAAGAGGAAGGGAGGAAGGAAGGAAGAAAGGTAGAGAGAGAGGGAGGGAGAAAGAAAAAAGAAAGTACTTATAGCAGCTCTTTTTGTAGTGATAAAGAATTAGAAATTGAGGGAATGCCCATCAATTGGTAAATGGCTGAACAAATGATGTATGAATGTTATGAAGTACTATTGTTCTATAAGATCATAAATGTCTGGAGTTCAGAAAAATCTAGAAAGATTTGCATGAACTGATGCTAAGTGAAGGGAGCAGAACCAAGAGAATATTATAAACGAGAAAGATTTTATTTATTTTGAGTTTTACAATTTTTCTCTTATTCTTGCTTCCCTCCCTCCCCCCACAGAAGACAGTCTGTTAGTTTTTACATTGTTTACATGTTATACATTGATCTAAGTTGAATGTGATGAGAGAGAAATCATATCCTTAAGGAAGAAAAATAAAGTATAAGAGATAGCAAAATTACATAATAAGATAACTTTTTTAAAAAAACTAAAGGTAATAATCTTTGGTCTTTGTTTAAACTCCACAATTCTGTCTTTGGATGTAGATGGTATTCTCCATCACAGATACCCCAAATTTGTCCCTCATTGTTGCACTGATGGAATGAGCAAGTCCAGCAAGGTTGATCATCACCTCCATGTTGCTGTTAGGGTGTACAATGTTTTTCTGGTTCTGCTCATCTCGCTCAGCATCAGTTCATTCAAATCCCTCCAGGCTTCCCTGAATTCCCATCCCTCCTGGTTTCCAATAGAACAATAGTGTTTTATGAAGTACATATACCACAGTTTGTTAAGTCATTCCTCAATTGAAGGACATTCACTTAATTTCTAATTTTTTGCTACCACAAACAGGGCTGCCATGAATATTTTTGTACAAGTGATGTTTTTACTCTTTTTCATGCAGGATATAGACCCAGTGGTGGTATTGTTGGATCAATACACATTTTTGTTGCTCTTTGGGCATAATTCCAAATTGATCTCAAGAAAGTCTGGATGAGTTCATCTGTGAGCCATTTTCAATGAGAATGAAGGCTTATTTATTCCTCCTCACCTTCCGACCTTCTACTCCACTGTAAAAGCTTTTCCTTGACTCTTTTACATGAAATTTCTTAGCCCATTTAATCTCTCCTTTCCCTTTCTCTGAGTACATTCCTTTTTTTGCCCATTGACTCCATTTCAAAACTATATTAATACCTTCATATTCAGCTCTTTCCTGTAACTTGTCTACATATGCTCCTTCTAACTGCTCTATTAGTGAGGAGATTCATATGAGTTATCAGAATCATCTTCCCATGAAGGAATATAAGAAGTTCAACATCATTAAATCTTTCATAATTTGTTCATTCCATCCATCATCCATATGCTTCACCTGAGTCCTGTACTTGAAGCCCACATGTTTTGTATGTCTCTGGTTGTTTCAACAGGAAAGCTATTTCATTGAATGTCCATCTTTTCCCTGAAAGAGGAGATTCAGTTTGGCTGGGTAGTTGATTCCTGTTTGCAATCCAAGCTCTTATGCCTTCCAGAATGTCATGTTCTAGGCCCTATGAGCCCTTAATGTAGACACTTCTAAATCCTGTATATTCCTGATTATAGTGCCATGACATTTGATTGTTTCTTTCTGGCTGCTTATAATATTTTCTTTTTGACTTGGGAGTTCTGGAATTTGACTATAATAGTCCTGGGAACTTCTTTTGCGGGGAGAGCCTCTTTCAGGAGGTAATTAGTGGATTCCTTCAATTTTTATTTTATCTTCTGCTTCTAGGTTATTAGGGCAATTTTGCTGGATTATTTCTTGAAAAATGTAATCTAAACTCTTCTCCTGATCATGACTTTCAGTATACCAATAATTTTAAAATTATCTCTTCTGAACCTGTTTTCCCAGTTGTTTTTCCAATGAGATATTTCACATTTTCTTCTAGTTTTTCATTCTTTTGATTTTGTTTTATTGTTTCTCAATTTCTCACAAAGTCATCTGCTTCCCTTAGCTTCATTCTACATTTAAAGGCATAATTTTCTTCAGAGAACTTGCCTTCTTTTCCATCTGGTCAGTTCTGCTTTTTGAGGCATTCCCCTCATTTACCTTTTGTACTGTTTTTTTTCCATTTGACCTAAACTGGTCTTTAACATGTTATTTTCTTCAATATTTTTTGTATCTCTTTCTCCAAGTCACTGACTTGGTTTCCATGATTTTCCTGCATTGCTCTCATTTATTTTCTCAATTTTTCCTCTACTTCCCTTACTTGATTTTCAAAATCTTTTTTGAGCTCTTCCATAGCCTGAGACCTAGTCCCATTTTTTGGTGACTCTGGATTCAGAAAGTTTGACTTTGTCATCTTCTGAGTGTGTATTTTGATCCTCCATGAGACCAAAGTAATTATCTATGGCCAGATCATTTTCTTTTGTTGTTTACTGATTTAACTAATATATGACCTAGTTTTAAAGCACTTCTCAAGTTTTTGGAACCTGTCCCCAAGGACTTTAATTCCTTCCATGTCTTATGAGAGACTCTGACTACTCTCCTGGCCTGTGCTCTGGTCTGTGGATGACCACAGTCACTCCCCTCTGCCCTGGAACTGTGAGGAGGGTCCCTACTCCATTATGGCAGTAGGGGGCCTCAGACTATGACCTGGATCTGAGTATGGACAAATCAACAGAGTGCTGTGCCAGGGATAGTAGAGAGACCTTGACAGTCTCCCCTCAAATCCTTACTGTCTATGGGAAGAAATGTCTGTTTCTATCTCAGGGGCCAAGTCTGGACTGAGGCCTGGCTAACTTGGGTTTCACACTCACTCTGGTATGGCAGAGTTTTCCCACTGACCTTCCCCCTTTGGTTATCCCTGGGCTAAGAAGTCTGGATGCCACTCCAACTGCCAGGGACCCAGGTACCTCCAGGACCCAGGGATCGCATCTGCAGTCCAGGCTACATTGTGACCCCTTCCAACTTCTGTAGAATAAACCCTTCCTAGAGATCTTCTATGTTTTCTTGGGCCAGAGAATTGCTTTACTTGGTCTTTCTGTGGGTCCTGCCACTCTAGAAATTATTTAGAGTCATAATTTTATGGTATTTGGAGTGGTCTGTGTAAGAGCTTCTGAGAATTTTTGTCTTCATGCCACCATCTTGGCTCTATCCCCAATTAAGCAAAGATAAAATTTAAAAAATAAGGGAAAAGGATTAAAAAGATGAGTTAATAAAAAAATCAATCAAACAAAAAAGAATCTGACCATAAAAAAGTTATTATGGTGACAGGGATGATCAAACCATAAATTCAGAAGAGGAAAACAATACCAAAATCTCTATTGGTGAACTATCAAAGAAAAATGGAAAGTGGTCTCAAGTCCAAATATAATTCGTGAAGAAATCACAAAGGAGCTTAAAATCAATGAAATGAAGAAGAAAAATTGGGGAAAAGGAATTAGAGCAATGCAAGGGAATTATGAAAAAAGGGGATAATACCTTGGAAAAAGAACACAATTCCTTAAAAAGTACAATTGGCCAAATGGAAAGGGGGAGTACAAAAGTTAACTGAGGAAAACAACTTCTTAAAAGTTAGAATTGGACAAAGGGAAACTAATGACTTTGTGAGAAATCTGGAATCAATCAAACAAATTCAAAAGAATGAAAAAATAGAAGAAAATGTAAAATATTAATTGAAAAAATAACTGGTCTGGAAAATAGATCCAGGAGAAACAATGTAAGAATCACTGGACTATCTGAAAGCCAAAATCAAGAGAACTTGGTCAATATCTTTCAAGAAATTATCAAGAGAAATTACTCTGATATCCTGGAAACAGAGGGCAAAATAGGCACTGAAATAATCCACTGATCACCTCAGAAAAAGATCCTAAAATAAAAACTATAAGATACATCATAGTCAAATTATTGAGATATCAGGTCAAGGAAAAGGTGGTCAGAAAGAAACAATTCAACTATCAGGGAGTCACAATCAGAGTTACATAGGACTTGCAAGTATAGCATTAAGGTATTAGAGGCGATAAAGTACAATATCTGGTAGGCAAATGAGCTAGTACTATAACCAAGAATCAGTCAAGGGGTGGCTAGGTGGTACAGTGGATAAAGTACTGGCCCTGGAGTCAGGAGTACCTGGGTTCAAATCCAGTCTCAGACACTTAATAATTGCCTAGCTGTGTGGCCTTGGGCAAGCCACTTAACCCCATTTGCCTTGCAAAAAAACCCAAGAATCAATCAAGAAATGAAGCATAATATATCAAGGGGGAAAAATAAGTGTAATACATAAAGATTTTACAATGAAATAGAAGGATTTCAACCTTTTATAAGAAGACTAGAATTGGACAAAAAAAATCTGATCTCCAATATTAAGACTCAAGAGCAACCTAAACAAATTCAATGAATCTGAATTGTTTACATCCTTACATGGGAAGATGATACTAGCAATTCTTAAAAATTGTACTCCTGGGGCAGCTAGGTGGCACAGAGAATAAAGCACCAACCCTGGAGTCAAGAGGACCTGAGTTCAAATCTGGCATCAGACACTTAATAACTACCTAGCTGTGTGATCTTGGGCAAGTCACTTAACCCCATTGCCTTAAATTAATAATTTTTTAAAAAATTGTACTACTGATAGTGGAGCTAGAGGAATATACATAAGGAGTATGGCTATAAGGTGAATTTGAAGCAAGGATATAACAAAAGTAATTAAGAGATGAGAAACAGAAGTTACTGGGTATAGAAGGAAGGGAGAGGTAGAATAGGATGAATTATTTCACTTGAAGAGGCATGAAAAACCTATTGCATGGAGGGAAAGATAAGACAGTGGGAGGGTTGGGCATTGCTTGAATCTTACTCTCATCAGTATTGGCTTAAAGGGAATAATATACATAATCAGTGGAATATAGATATCTCTTTTACCTAGCAAGAAAGTAGAAGCAGGGGATGCAGAGTTTAGGGGGGTGGAGAAAGACTGACAGAAGAAAGGACTGACCAGGGGAGGCACTAGACAGAAGCCCAACACTGGTGAAGAGGGAAATGGCAAAAGGAAAGAGAAGACAAAGAGGAAGAAAAATAGGATGGAGTGAAATACACAGTTATTAATCATGACTGTGAATGTGACTAGGATGAACTCTTCCTATAGAATAGAGTGGACAGAAGAATGGATCAAAAAAGAGTCTTACAATATAATGTTTATGAGAAACACTCGAAACAGAGAGACACACAAAGAGTAAAGGTAAGGAGCTAGAGTGGAATTGATCATGCTTCAGCTAAAGTAAAAAACAGAAGGGATAGCAATCCTAATCTCAGACAAAGACATAAGCAAAAATAAATCTGATTAAAAGAGATAAGAAAACAAATTTCATCTTGCTAAAAGGTACCATTGACAAGTAATATCAAAACTAAATATATATGTACCAAGAGGTATACAGCAACTAAATGCTTGAAGGAGAAGTTAAGTGAGTAACAAATTCATGACCAAATGAGAGATAGAAAGCATTACACAATGTAAAATAGATAATTTTGATTATAATAAATTAAAAAGATTTTGCACAAAAAAACAAGAACCTACTTTCCTTAGGCAGAAATCTGAGAAACAATCTGTACAGTATCTTTGATAGAAGCTTCATTTCTCATATATTTAGAATACTGAGACAATTTTTAAGAATATAAGCCCCAATTGATAAATGGTAAAAGGATGTGAGTAGACAATTTTCATATAAAAGAAGTCAAAGACCTTTTTAGTGTTGGCAAAATAATGCAAATTTAGGGGGATACCCATTAATTGGGGAATGACTCAACAAGCTGTATTTTTTTAAATGCAATGAAATACTTTTGTGTAATAAGAATTGATGAACAGGCAGATATCAGAAAAAACCTTGAAAGACTTGTAGGAAAGAACTGATGCAAAATGAAATGAACAGAATCAAGAAAATATTGTATATACAGTATCACTTACATTATGTGATGAACAACTGTCAATGACAGATCTTCTCAGCAACACAATGATCCAAGAAAATTACAAAGGACTCACAAAGGAAAATGGTATCCACATCCAGAAAAAGAACTGATGGATTCTGCATGTAGATCAAAGCATACTTTCTTCACTTGCATTATTCTATTTTGGGTTTTTCCATTTGATTTTTTTTCTTTCACAGTAGTGACTAATATGGAAATGTATTTCACATGATAGCACAGGCATAACATCAAATTGCCTACAAATTTCAGGAAAAGGGAGGGGAGAAATATCTTGTAAAAATGAATGCTAAAAATTGGCTTGACATGTATTTGGTAAAAAAATATTATTAAAAGGAATTAAAATTCATTTTTTTACATCTGTCTTCTAGTCTGCACATGAAGTTTTATAGGGATCCAGAATGTCCTATTTAATCCATTCCACTTTTTTTGGACAGTTTTAGCTTTCAGGGAGTTTTCCTTAAAATTAGAGCCTCCCTTCAGTTTTTACCCATTAGTACTGGTTCTGCTTTTAGGGGCATAAAAACAAATGAAATAAAGACTCCTCTGCTTGGGTTAGTGTAGCCAGTGCTTCTATCGACTACTTTAAAATTTGTATAAAAGACTGATCAAAGGACCAAATGTCACTATGTATTATGGACTTGTTTCTTTTTTTTTTTAAAGTTTTTGCAAGGCAAATGGGGTTAAGTTACTTACCCAAGGCCAGACAGCTAGGTAATAATTAAATGTATGAGGTCAGATTCAAACCCAGGTACTCCTGACTCCAGAGCTGGTGTTCTATTCACTGGTCCACCTAGCCAACTTCTATGGCCTCATTTCTAAAAGCCCATTCTGTTTGTTTAAGCAGCAGGGGGATTGTACTTAGAGATGGTAAGGAGAAACCTGTGAAATTTTCAAAGAAATCCTGATAATACCATTTAATGACGTATTATTACATTCAGGAGCTCTAATCAAAAGTTTCAGAAAAGGCCCTTCCCTTCTTATCAAAACTTTTTTCATTCAACCCCATCATCACTTAGAAACATATAGCCATAGATTTTTTAACTGGAATGAACCTAAATGATCATGCAACATTCTCAATTAGTTTTTTAAAAGCAATTAACAAAAGATTTACTTAATCATAGCAGGAGAAGAATATTCATTAAGGATAAGTATTTGAGTTGATTCAGCTAAGCTTAGTTCCCATCAGGATTCAGCTGCCAAGCATTTGAGGAACCCTTCAGCTTCTCATGGCTGCTTTGAACTGAGGAGATGAAGTGACAGCAGCTGAGACTTTAGTTTCCTGAGCAAATCAAGTCCAGAGAAATGACTCAAAATCTTTTTTTAATAAGTTTTAAATTTATTTTTATAGCACCATAGTTTTTTCCATTATCCCTTTGTTTCCTCTCATAGAGAGTCATCAGTCATCCCATATAAAAGTATTTAAAAGACAAAGAATAGGAAAAATTGGCACAACTATTCCCCTGCCCCTCTCCAAAACAGCTTGCAATCTAATAAATGTTATACATGTATAATCATGTTAAATATATTTCCATATTAATCATAAGAAATCATCAATTTGCCATATCTGAAAATAATTTCATTCCTAACCTGTCAGTCTTCTGAAATCATAATTGGTCAGACTTCTAAGTCTTTTAATGGGAATTATCCTTTACATTATAGCACCTCAGGTATGAGGGCTTACTGAGCTTTTCAGAGCTGCTCATTCACCTTTGGTGTTTATCTGGCCCTCAACTCTCACCTGTGACTCCAAGAAGCTGTAGTGTGTATAGCAGCTAAATGCAGCAAAATGTCTTGGCAAATAGAATAAACTAGGTTGAGGGTAGTTGTAAGGCTTCAAATCTGTCACTGAATTTGGGAAATTTCTAGGGGAGAAGGTAAAAACTTCCCTCAGTGAAATAAATGTACAAGAATAATTTGTTTCAATAACCAGGAAAGCAATTGAAGCAAATGCTGTGATGCTCTTAGAGCTTGGTCAGACATAACAGACCCCCAATGTCATCTACTGCATACCAATCCATTGCCAATCATCTTGATTTTTGTCTTGCCACTGGATTTTCTCTTACTCTAGAAGAGTGAGGCTGATGACTTTGCACACCTTTGCCTAACTTGAAATCAATTTGCACACAAGTCAGAACATTACACCATGATACCATTGATCCTCTTCTAAATAAAGGACAAACAAATATCATCATGGTGCAAATTGTTTTCTTGTTTTGCTTATTTCATTCTGTTTAAAGCCATCCCAGTTTTTTCTGAATTCTTTATATTCATTTTTTATTTCAAAATGATATTGATATTCCACAATTTGCTTTGTCATTCATCATTCCACAAATAATGGTCACCTATTTTCTTCCAGATTCTTTGATACTTCTAAATTTTTGATTAGCAGGTTTACAGATTAGTCTTTTTTGGTATGAGAAATTAGTATTAAGGGAAAAAAGATACATAAGAGATAATTTTTATAAAGTGTTCATCAGATTCCGAAGGTTTTTTTGTGTTTTGTTTTGTTTTGTTTCTCTTCCTCTGAATGGAGATAACATTGTCCATAGCTGGTCTAATATGGTTTTTCTAGCTCTCTGAACTGCTGAGAGGAGCTGCTCCCATCAGGATCGATCATTTCAGAATATTGTTGTTAATGTGTACATTGTTCTCTTGGTTCTGTTTCCTTCACTCAGCATCAGATCCTGTAACTCATTCCATGCTTCTCTACAGTACAACCATTTATGATTTCTTATAGAACAATAGTATTCCATAGTATTCATGCACCATAACTTGTTTAACGACTTCTCAATCAGAATATATGGCTGCTTGATTGTCATCAAATGAAGACTCCAATGTAGACTGGTATATTAAAAATTACTAAAGGTTATTCTTTTTTAAAATTAAAAATAAGTTCTAGCTTCTTTTTCTCACACCTGTGATATCATCTTGCATATAACTCATTTTGGTGATCTCTCATTTATTCCTCAGTTTCCAATTCTTTGCTACAACAAAAAGAGTTGCTATGAATATTTTGGAACATGTGGGACTTTTCCCATTTTTAATGATTTTTTCCCCTGGATATAAGCCTAGAATTGGAATTGCTGGGTCAAAGGGAAATGAACTTTTATATTCCTCTTTGGGCATAGTTCCATATTGCTCTCCAGAATGGTTGGATCTGTTCACAATTCCACCAGCAATGTATTAAAGTCCCTATCCTCCCACAACCTCTTCAACATTGATCATTTTCTCTTTTTCTCATCTTAGCCAATCTGATAGGTGTGAGGTACTACCTCATAGTTGTTTTAATTTGCATTTATATAATGAATATGTATTTTTTAATATGATTATATATATTTTTAATTTCTTCATTTGAAAACTGTCTTTTCATATGCTTTGACCATTTATCAATTGGGAAATGACTTGTAACCTTATAAATCTGATGCAATTCTCTAAAGATTTTAGAAATGAGACCTTTATCAGAATTCCTAGTTGTGAAGATTGTTTCCCAGATTTCTGCTTTCCTTTTGGCAGCACTGATGTTATTATAACTTGATTGAAGAAGAGCTCAACTATCAACACTGTCATTTTCTTTGCTTATTCTCAATCAAGTAATCCTTTTTAGCCACTTCTGAGGGTTTCTTGCTTGAAACTAGATAAGTATAATATGTCAATCCATTTAAATGGAAAAATATACATTATAATAAATCACAACACTGAAAATAAATGAGGAAGCATTGTCCCCTCAATCCCTCCATGCTGTGAAAAGCATTGCCTCTTGTACTATACAGAATATATGACTGTCATAAAATGAAGACTCCAATGTAGATTTGTATATTAAAAATTAGTAAAGGCTATTCTTTTTTAAAATTAAAAAGTATAAGTTCTAGTTTCTTTTTCCCACACCCAGGATATCATCTTGCATATAACCCATTTTGATGATCACTCATCTATACTATAATCATAAGTTAAACAGCATAACCTTGGATGTCACCTCAGTTTTTCAATTTGTAAAATGAAGAAATTATACTAGATATCCTCTAATGCTCCTTCTATGATAGAAATTTGTATTTGGTGAAGTAGGGAAAAGGAAAAAGAGAAAAGAAAAAAAAATATAGAGTAAGAAAAGATATTCAGAGGAAATACATTTATTATATCTTGAAGAAAAAAGATAAACTATCTAATTAAGTTATCAAAAAGAGATGTCCTGAATAAATAATTGATTTCTATCTCTGCTCCCATCTTTATATACTTGGACAAAAGGAGGGGATACCTCCAGTAATTTATTCTTTCATCAGGGATAAGCAATCTTCCCCCTAACAATGAGCTTTGATGTACTAACTCTGACTTGCAGACTTCTAGTTTGTATCCCTGTAATATACTCCTTGGGTGATTTACTAAATAAATGAATAACTTTAAATCTGTCCATTTCCTGAGACTCTTCAAACTCACTTTGCTATGGAACATAAAAACTCAAGTGCCATAGCAATAAATATCACACCAGCAATGGACAGTGAAAGATTTGTGATTTATGAGAAGAAATCTATCTAGTCTGTGAGTTGTCTGTTTCCAAATAACAAAATAAAAATCCCAAAGTTAACTAAAAGTGAACTGACATTTCTCTGGAACTTACTTTCCTTCAAGAAAAATCTAAGTATTGATTAAATTCAATGACTTTGGCCAAAAAACTTCTTGAAAAATCAAGGTCAATCTCTGTTTACTCCAGGGACTTGGGGAGAGTTTGCTGGGAAAGTGCTAGAAAGCATGTTCAATTTAGTTTGACAAGCATTTAAGTGCTTATTGTGTGCCAGCCACTGTGTTAGGTGATAAGAGTAAAAAGATAGGAGTAAAATAATTGTTTATTTCAACTAACTTACATATTATTTAGGGGGAAACAGCATAATACAAAATACATAGAAAATATAGATGACTATCCATTTTCCAAAAAGACCATGACATAAGGGAGGTGATGCCATGTCAGGCAAGTACATTGGATTTGGAAGGGGGAGGGTGCTGTACCAAGTCATCAGCCTCACTTTTCCCTCAAGAGTCACCTGGGTCTAATACCCAGATATGAATCAGGAAAACTGGAGATGGCCCTGGATGTGAGCCAGTCAGGGTTTAGTGACTTACCCAAGATCCCACAACTAGTAAGTGTCTGCGATCAGATTTTAACTCAGGTCCTCCCTACTTCAGGATCAATGCTTTACTCATTGCACCATCTAGCTGTAGGTTATACTATACAAAGTATTATCTAGTGATGGAAAGTATTGGGAACTGAGAGACTCAAAATATGCTTCCTGTAGGAATTGACTCGTGTGCTGATCTTTGAAGGGAACTATAGATTCCAAGAGACAGAGGTGTAGAGAGGACACATACCAAGCATGAAGAACAGCTTGTGATGATGGAGATGGGAAATAGCATATAGTATGCAAGGATCAGCAAGTAGTATGTCTGGATCATATGTATCATGAAAGGGAGATATGTGCAATAATCCTAGGATAGACTGGAGCCAGATAATAAAAATCTGTAAATGCTATTTTGCCCTAGTGTCAAGGGATAGTCCTTGGGGTTTTTTATTTATTTATTTGTTTGTTTGTTTAGATTTTTCAAGGCAATGGGGTTAAATGGCTTGCCCAAGGCCACACGGCTAGGTAATTATTACGTGTCTGAGGTCGGATTTGAACCCAGGTACTCCTGACTCCAAGGCCGGTGCTCTATCCACTGCACCACCTAGCCGCCCCATCCTTGGGGTTTTTTAAACAGAGGTGTGTACCATAGTTAGGTCTGTGCTTTAGGAACATAAATTTGGCAGCAGTATGAAGGATGAACTAGACAGGGGCAGAATATCTTAATTTAATAGGCAGGATGTTACATTAATCCAGATGATGAGAGTCTGAGTAACAGTGGTGGCCAAACCACCACAAGTACAGCTACCACCAACACTACCACCACTACCACCACCATGTGTGTGAAGGTAGAATTAACAAGACTTGATAACAGAGGTAATATGGGGTGAGAGATGAGAAAGAATTAAAAGAGAAAGTTGACTCAAAAACTTCAAAACTAGAAGGATGGCAGTGCCCTTGTCAGAAATAGGTATTATGGGGAGAGAGAAGGGTTGATTGGAAGAAATGATGGGTACTGTTTTGGACATGCTAAATTTGAAATACTTTGGAAATGTCCAACTGGCAGTTGCTGGTATAGGACCAGAGCTTAGGAGAAAGACTAAGGTTAGATATCTGGATCTGAGAATTGTCTGTATAAAGATAATTGAAGGAATGGCATCAAGAGAAAAAGTGTGGAGAGACTAAAGAGGATGGAATAGTACTGACACTGAAGTTAGTGGTGTGACTTGAATAATGAACTGAGGAGTTACCAGTGAGGAAGGAAGAAAACAAACATTAGTGAAAGGCTTATTATGTGCCAAGTGCTAAGTGCTTTATAAATACGATCTTATTTGAGCTTCACAATAAGAAGTTTATGGAAGTTAGGGTCCCCATATTGTAGCTGATCAAACCGAGACAAAGGTTAAGTGACTTAATGGAATCACACAACTAGTTAGTGTCAGAAGCTATATTTCAACTCAGGTCTTCCTGACTCCTGACTCAGAGCTTCTATAACTGTACCCGTTAAGTGCTGACAGGGGAAAGCAAAACCAGAGAGGAGACAATAGCCAGGAAATAATAATGGACAAGAGTGTTGAATGCTGCAAAGACATCAACTAGTATAACGATGAATAAACATCCATCATATTTAGTCATTGATGATATTGGAGGGAACAACTTCCATTGAATGATGAAATTAGAAAGCAGTTGCAAGGATATAAAGAAATGAGTCGGAAGAGAAAAAGCAGTCAATGAGTGCACATAACTTTTTTCTAGGAATTTGTCATTGAAAGGCAGTTATACACACACACACACACATACACACACATAAACAAAGGAAATTTCAGGTTCAAGAAAAGGTTTTTTTAAGAAAGATTTTATTTATTTTGAGCTTTACATTTTCCCCATTCTTGCTTCCCTCCCTCCACCCCCCACAGAAGGCATTCTGTTAGTCTTTACATGGGTTCCATGTTATACATTGATCTCAGTTGAATATGATGGCAGAGAAATCATATCCTTAAGGAAGAAAAATAAAGTATGATATAGTAAAATTGCATAATAATATAACTTTGTTTTCTAATTTGACGGTAATAGTCTTTGGTCTTTGTTCAAAGTCCATAATTCTTTCTCTGGATACAGATGATATTCTCCATTGCAGACAGCCCCAAATTGTCCATCCAGGTTGATCATCAACCCCATGTTGCTGTTAGGGTGTACAGTGTTTTTCTGGTTCTGCTCATCTCACTCAGCATCAGTTCATGCAAATCCCTCCAGGCTTCCCTGAATTCCCATCCCTCCTGGTTTCTAATAGAACAACAGTGTTCCATGACATACATATACCACAGTTTGTTAAGCCATTCCCCAATTGAAGGGCATTCACTTAATTTCCAATTTTTTGCCACCACAAACAGCGCTGGTATAAATATTTTTGTACAAGTGATGTTTTTACCCCTTTTCATAATCTCTTCAGGATATAGACCCAGTAGTAGTATTTCTAGATCAAAGGGTGTGCACATTTTTGTTGCCCTTTGGGCATAATCCCAAATTGCTCTCCAGAAAGACTGGATGAGTTCACAGCTCCAAGAATAATATATTAGTGTCCCAGATTTCCCACATCCCTTCCAACATTGATCATTGTCCTTTCTGGTCATATTGGCCAGTCTGAGAGCTGTGAGGTGGTATCTTGGAGATATTTTAATTTGCATTTCTCTAAGAAGTAATGATTTGGAGCAATTTTTCATATGACTATGGATTGCTTCAATGTCCTCAGCTGTAAATTGCCTTTACATATCCTTTGACCATTTGTCAATTGGGGAATGGCTTTTTTTTTTGAAAATTTGACTCAGTTCTCTGCATATTTTAGAAAAGAGTCCTTTGTCAGAAATACTAGTTGCAAAAATTGTTTCCCAATTTACTACATTTCTTTTGATCTTGGTTACAAGTGGTTTTGTCTGTGCAAAAGCTTTTAAATTTAATGTAGTCAAAATTATCTAGTTTATTTTGAATGATGTTCTCTATCTCTTCCTTCATCATAAACTGTTTCCCTTTCCATAGATATGGCAGGCAAACTACTCCTTGATCTTGTAGTTTGCTTATAATAGTTTTTTAATGTATAAATCCTGTATACATTTTGATCTTATCTTGGTATAGGGTGTGAGGTGTTGGTCTAATCTAAGTTTCTTCCATACTAACTTCCAATTTTCCCAGCCGTTTTTATCAGAGAGAGAGAGAGTTTTTATCCCAATAGCTGGACTATTTGGGTTTATCAAATAGCAGATTACTATAATCATCTCCTGCTACTATGCCTAGACTATTCCACTGATCCATGACTCTGTTTCTTAGTCAATATTAGACGGTTTTGATGACTGATGCTTTATAATATAATTTTAGATGTGGTAAGGCCTTTAAAACACCTTCTTTTCTACTTTTTTTTCATTGAATCCCTGGAAATTCTTGACTTTTTATTTCTCCCTATAAATTTACTTACAATTTTTTCTAACTTATTAAAGTAATTTTTTGGAATTTTGAGTGGTAGGGCAATACATAAGTAGTTTAATTTTGGTAGAATTGCCATTTTTGTTATATTAGCTTGACCTATCCGTGAACAGTTGATGTTTGCCCAGGTATTTAAATCTGATTTTATTTGTGTGAGAAGAGTTTTATAATTGTTGTCAAAAAGTTTTTGAATCTGTCTTGGCAGGTAGACTCCCAGGTATTTTATTTTGTCTGGGGTTACTTTGAATGGGATTTCTCTTTCTAACTCTTTCTGCTGTATCTTGCTAGTCATATATAAAAATGTTGAGAATTTATGAGGGTTTATTTTATATCCTGCTACTTTGCCAAAGTTGCTAATTATTTCTAGTAGTTTTTAGATGACTTTTTTGGGATTCTCTAGGTATACCACCACGTTCCCTGCAAAGAGTGAGAGTTTTGTCTCTTTCTTCCCAATTCTAATTCCTTCAATTTCTTTTTCTTCTCTAATTGCTGAAGCTAACATTTCTAATACAATATTGAATAGTAGTGCTGATAATAGGCCTCCTTGTTTCACCCCTGATTTTATTGTGAGTGCCTCAAGCCTATCCCTGTTGCATATAATGCTTGTTGATGGTTACAGATAGATTCTGCTTATTATTCTAAGGAAGAAACCATTTATTCCTACATTCTCTAGTGTTTTTATTAGGAATGGGTACTGTATTTTTTCAAAAGCTTTTTCAGCATCTATTGATATGATCATATGATTTCTGATAGGTATGTTGTTGATATAGTTAATTATACTAACAATTTTCCTAATGTTGAACCAACTCTGCATTCCTGGGATAAATCCTACTTGATCATTATGTATTATTCTAGAGATAACTTGTAATCATTTTGCTAAGTTTTTATTTAAGATTTTTGCATGTATATTCATTGGGGAGATAGGTCTATCTATAATTTTTTTCCTCTGTTTTAACTCTTCCTGGTTTAGGTATCAGCACCATATTGGTGTCATAGAAAGAGTTAGGCAGAGTTCCTTAAGAAAAGTTTTTTTTAATTTTTTTTATTGATTAAACATGTGTGTAGGTAGAAGGGGATGTTGTTATTTTTTGTCTTTGTAGTACCAGTACCTAGACCACAACCCTTAATAAATGCTTGTTTTATTGAATTATATTGGATCAAAAACAATGATACTAGGTGATATCAGGTAGGATACATGGTAGATAAGTAATACAGACAGTAAATCATTTATGAGTTCAGAGACCGAAGAATTCACTTTGCAATGGAGTAATGAAGGCTTCCAGAAGTAGCTACTCTGAGATGGGTTGAAAAGTATTAGAGCCCCCAATGGCTATGTTTAAAGGGTCAAATAAGACACGTCTTAAGATAAAGGATAACAAGGGTCATTTGCTCCAATTTACATAAGCTTAAATAAATCCCTGACCAAGTGAGAACCAATTCAGCTATCTTTCATGGTGTCATAAAATCACCAAAAGAAATTTCTCAAAGCCTTCACGTCTCATAAATTGCTTATACTGTGATAATATTTTATATGCTGTATAAGTTTTAGAAAGCACTTTACTTGTATTATTTTGTTTAATTTCATAGTAGTAGTATATATGATAGCTAGCATTTATTTAGCTATGTAAGTTTAGCAAAGCTCATTATTTTATTTATTTTCACAACTTAGTGAAACAGGTGCCAATATTATGGCCATTTTAGAGATGAGGAAATGGAGGTTTTGAGAGGTTAAGTGACATGCTCACAGTTATAAAGGTAATGAGACTAGAATTCAAGCTCAGATCTACCTGATTCCAAGTCATATACTAGAACCTCTATACTACCTGACAAATAATGATCCAAAGAAGTATTGCTAATAGGTATTGCTATTACCATTTTTCAGATGAGGAAATTGAGACTTAGAGAGGCCAGACAACTTGCTCATAATAACACAAAGTAAGTAGAGAAGGTAGGTTTTGAAACTATCTCCTGACTCCAGTTCCAGCGCTTCTATTATACCACACAAACTGATAAGAGAGCCAACTGGCAGTCAAGTGTTTATCAAGCTCTAATTGTGGGCCAGACATAGGTAACTAGGTGGTATAATAAGTTCAATTGTAGATCTGCAGTCAGGAAGACCTGAATTCAAATCCAGACACAGACATTCACTAGCTATGTAAGCCAGTGCTTAACAGTGTCTGACACAGAGCAGCTGATTAATAAATATTTACTAATTGATTTGTCTCAGTTTACTTAATTCTAAAACAGAAATGATTAGATCACCCACATCTCAGGGTCAAATGAAATAATATATGTAAAGTGTTTAGCATAATGTCTAACATAGATGTTATATAAATACTAATTATTATTAGTATTATTATTATTAGTAGTAGTAGTGGTGGTAGCAGTGGTGGTGATGGTAGTAACAGTAGTAGTTTTATAGTAGTTGTATTTGTAGAAGAAGTTAGTAGTAGTGGTAGTAGTAGTAGTAGTAGTGGTAGTAGTAGTAGTAGTAGTAGTAGTAGTAGTAGTAGTAGTAGTGGTGGTGGTAGTGGTGGTAGTGTTGGTGGTAGCTGTGCTTGTTCTAGTTGTTTTTTGGTTGTAGTAGTAGTTATAGTGGAAGTAGTAGTAGTTGTAATAGTAATAGTAGATATTATGATATTATTGTTGTTGTAGTAGTAGCATAGTAACAGTAATTGTTGCTGCTGAAGTTGTAGATAGCTCAAACAGCATGTCCAAGACAGGACCCATTACCTTTCCTAATAAGCCTATCTCTTTCCCCATAATCTCTCTTTCTAACAAGGGCACTGCCATCCTTCTAGGTTTGAGGCTTTGGAGTTACCCTTTGCTTTTTTAACTTTCTCATCTCCCAAGCCGTATCCACTCTGTTGCCAAGTCTTGTCAATTCTAACTCTACACACAGCCCTTACTTTTCTCCCCTTCTTTTTGTTTCGCTATTGTACTCTACTTCTCAACAACAACAATAGCACAGTTTGGGTGTTTTATTTAAGATAATCAGAATGTGGCTTTAATGAAGTATTATATTAAGATTGTCTTAGAGGAATTATGCCTTTCAGCCAAACATCAGATACCTTTTCCCTAAAAGTATTAGAATTGTGAAGGAGGCTATAGCATTAGAATTCATTGCATATTTAACTCTAATGTTCATTAAGTCCCTGCTGTCTCCAAATTCCTTTGCAGTCTCATTCCCTGAACTTTCTCTCTCTGTGTGTCATTTGCAATGGTCTGGAGTCAATGGAAATTCTATCTTCTCCTTTCAATAAGTAATTCATATTCTAAACAGGCACAGTAAAACCTGAATATCCTCTAACATCATTACCATAGAAATTACCCTTGATTTATGGAGGATACAATTGAAGTTGATATGATTTGGTACAAATATTTTTGGACTGTATATCAATGTACTCTCAGCTCTAATTGAGCAATTTGGGGAGAACATTACATTTTCCTAGTAAGTCTCTGAAGTAAGCTGGGGATATGAGAGTGACTGTTTCCTTGATAAACCCATGAGCCTCAATATTCAACTCAATTCAATAAACATTCATTAAGTGCCCACTAGGTGCCAGGCACTATTATAAATAGTGGGAATACAAAAGAGTTAGAAGATAATACCTGCCATCAAGGAGTTTATAATCTGTTATTTGGGGGAAGCTAGATGACACAGTGGATAGAACACTGGCTTTGAAGTTAGGAAGATGGGAGCTTGAATCCAGCCTCAGACACTTAATGCTCACTAGCTGTGTGACCTTGGACAAGTCACTTAATCCTGATTGCCTTGAATCCAGGGCCATCTCTAATCATCCTGACTTAAATCTGGCCACTGGACTCATATGGCTCTTCTTTCTCTTTTTTAATCAAATTGACCAGAGGTTTATCAATTTTATTGGTTTTTTCATAATGCCAGCATTTGGTTTTATTTATTAATTCAATAGTTTTTATGCTTTTGATTTTTATTAATTTCTCCTTTAATTTTTAGAATTTAATATTTGGTATTTAATTGGGGATTTTTGATTTGTTCTTTCTATAATTTTTTTAGTTGCATGTTTAGCTCATTGATTTCCTCTTTCTCCAATTTATTCATGTAAGCATTTAAAGCTATAATATATCCCCTGAGAGTCGCTTTGATGAATCCCATAGGTTTTGGTATGTTGTTTCATTATTATCATTATCTTAGGATAAAATGGTTAATTCTTTCTATAATTTGTTTTTTGGTCCACTCATTCTTTAAAATGAGGTTATTCAGTTTCCAATTGGTTCTGGGTCTGTATCTCCTTGGCCCAATATTGTATATGACTTTTATTGCATTGTTATCTGAGAAAGCTGTATTCACTATTTCTGCCTTTCTGCAGTTGATCATTAGGTTTTTATGTCCTAGTACATGGTCAATTTTTGCATAAGTTCCATGTACTGCAGAGAAAAAGGTATATTCCTTTCTATCCCCATTCAGTTTCCTCAATAAGTCTACCATATCTAATTTTTCTAACAATCTATTTACCTCCTTAACTTATTTCTTGTTTATTTCATGATTCGATTTATCTAGATCTGAGAGTGGAGGTTGAGGTCCCCCACTAGTAGAGTTTTGCTATGTCTTCCTGCAGTTCTTTCAGCTTCTCCTCTAAGAATTTGGATGCTATCCCACTGGGTGCATATATATTCAGTATTGAAATAACTTTATTGTCTATGGTACCTTTTAGGAGGATAAAGTTTCCTTCCTTATCTCTTTTAATGCTATCTATTTTTGCTGCTGCTTTGTCTGAGATAAGGATTGCTACCCCTGCTTTTTTTACTTCAAATGAAGCAAAATATATTTTGCTCCAACCTTTTACCTTTACTCTATATGTATCTCTCTGCTTCAAATGAGTTTCTTGTAAGCAGCATATTGTAGGATTCTGGTTTTTTAATCCACTCTGCTATCTGCTTATGTTTTATGGGAGAGTTCATCCCATTCACATACAAAGTTATGATTACTAATTCTTTATTATGATCCATGCTATCTTCCCTCTGTTTGTATTTTCCCCCTTCTCCCCCTTTATCTATATTCCCCAGTATTTTGTTTCTGAATACCACCCCCTTCAGTGTGTTTGCCCTCCTATATCACCCCCTCCTCTTTCTTTCCCCTTTTCCTTTTTTCCCTTTTCCCTTCCCTTCCTTTTGTTGGTTCCCACTTTTTCCCCACTCCCCTTCCCTTTCTCTGTGCCCCCTCCCCTTTTCCCCTTTTAATACTTGAAAGGCTAGAAGTTTTATAAGTTAACTGAGTATGTGTAGGTTAACTTTAAGCCAAATCTGATGAGAAGAAGATTCAGGTGTTTCTCATCTGCTCCCTTCTTCCCCTCTATTACCATAGGTATTTTGTACCTCTTAGTGTAATGAGATTTACCCCATTCAATCCCCTCCCTCTTCCCATCTCTTTCCTGTCCCCCTTTTAAAGGAGGTAGTGTTTTTTTAAGATCATTCTATCTGAGTCATAGAAAATTCTGAGTATCTGTCACTTCTAGTTAACTATATTCTATCTAATAGAGTTAAAATTCCTGAGAGTTATTAGTGTCTTTCTCCCAAGTGGGGTTAAATACAGTTTCATCCCATTAGATAGCAGTCTCATGGATAGATCATGAATGTCCATCATTTCTGGCTAGGTATATTCTCTCTGTTAGAGTTACAGTTCTCAAGATTTATGAGATTATTTTTCCCCCATGCTGGGATATAGCCAAGTTCAACTTACTGGATAGCAGTTTTTTTTCCTTTTACCACACCCCCCACACTTTTTTTAACCTTTTCATGTGTCTCTTGAACCTCCTGTTTGATGTCCAAATTTTCTATTTAGCTCTGATCTTTTCATCAGGAATTTTTGTAAATCTTCCATTTCATTAAATATCCATCTTTTTCTCTGGAAGGGAAGGCTCAGCTTTGTGGGATAGTAGATTCTTGGCTGCATTCCAAGCTCCCTTGCTCTTTGAAATATCTTGTTCCAGGCCCTTCAATCCCCAAATGTTGATGCACCCAGGTCCTGCATGATCCTTTCTGTGGCTCCTTGATTTTTAAATTGTTTTTTTCTGACTGCTTGTAGGATTTTCTCTTTTATCTGATAGTTCTGGAATTTGGCCATAACATTCCTTGATGTTTTCATTTTAGGATCTTTTTCTGGATGGGATCGATGTATTCTTTCAATAACTACTTTGCCCTCCAGTTCCATGATATCAGGGCAGTTTTACATCACTAGATCCTGTAATATTAAGTCCAGGCTTTTTTTCCTCTTCAATGTTTTCAGGAAGTCTTATAATTCTCAGGTTGCCCCTTCTCGATCTATTCTCAAGGTCAGTGGTTTTGCTGATGAGGTATTTTACATTTTCTTCTATTTTTCCTATTTTTTGATTTTGTTTAACTGGCTCTTGCTGTCTCATGGAGTCATTAGTTTCTGCAGACTCCATTCTATTTTTTAGGGAGGAGTTTTCTTCTTTAACCTTTTGCAACTCCTTTGCCAGTTGGTCAAAGAGCTTTCCATTTGACCAATTAAGGTTTTGAGAGAATTATTTTCTTTTTGCATTTGCCCAATTGAGGATTTAAGAGAATTATTCTCATTTTGTATTTGTCCAATTGATGATGTGAGAGATTTATTATCATTTTGCAATTGTCCAATTGAGGATCTGAGAGATTTATTCTCCTTTTGTATTTGTCCAATTGTATTTTCTAAGGATTTGTTTTCTTGTTGCAAGGTATTAATTGTCTCTTCCAAATTTTCCAGTTGATTTTTAAGCTCTTTCCTTATTTCTTTGAGGAAGTCATTCTGTGCCAAAGACCAGATTGTATTCTCCTCAGAGTTTTCAGATCTTTCTGAGTTAGGGTCTTTCCCTTCCAAGAATTTTTCTATGGATCCACCTTTTCACTGATCCTTCTTCATTTTGCTAAGACCTTGAGTTGGGCAGGGGGTGGTTCACAGGTGCTTGGGATCCCTAAAGGCTTTACTCACTGAATGCAATTTCTCTGGCTGGCCAGTAGGAGGTGCTGGTTGCTTTCTCTGGAGTGTCTGTGACCTTTATTGAGGCCTTCTCCCTTTGCTTGAAGGGAGGGGTTGGAGCTATTGAATTCTTTTGCCTTCAATCAGTGGTGGGCTTTCCTCTAGCCTGAGCAGGTCATTCCTCTCTTGATTGTCAGCTGGGCTGGGCCTGGGGCAGAATTAGTTTGCAAATGTTTGTTCTTGGAAGAGGCCTCAGCTGTAATGGAGGTGTGGACTCAGAGTTCCTCACACCAGAGGAGCCCAGGAATGGTGTCAGTGCTTCTGCTCCCTAGTTGACTCAAGTCCCTGCTGTCTAGCCCCACTTCTGATCCAGCAGGTCTGGCTCTCAGGCCCTCAGACTCCTGGCTCCACTTCAGCTGCTAATCTGGCTGATCCTGGCCTGATCCGCCCTCTGAGCCCAGACTCACCCACCCGAATTCATCCAGTGCTGCTGCTGGAGACAAATCCTGGGTAGATGTTCTTTCTCCTGGCTTTTCTTTTTGGGTTTTGTGGGTCAGATTTCTGTTAAGACGTTTTTTTCCATATGATAGATGGGAAAAGACCAGGAGACTCTAGAACTGTGTTTGTCTTCTCTCTTCCATCTTGGCTGGAAGTGACTCATATGGCTCTGAAGGAGAAAGTGAGGCTGGTGACTTAGTATAGCAACCCTTCATTCAAATTCAATCCATGTGCTTGTCATGACATCACCTCCCTGATGTAATGGTCTTCTTTGAGAATAAAGGACAAACATCATCAACATTATCAGTCTATTGTTGGAGATAAGATACAAACAAATATATACAAAACAAGATATAAGTAGGATAACTAGCAAATAAGTAACAAAGGTAAAGCACTGGTTTTAAAAGTGAATGGGGATGGCTTTCCATAATGGCAGTAATTTCAGATGGGATGTCTCTACATAGTCCAATCCAGCACATACAGATATACAAGATTAGAGGTAGTGGAGGAAAGGAGACATGGCATTGTGGTCCAGAGGGATAAAAGTATCTGAAGGAATGGGAGGGAATCCTATTGGAAATTTTCAGGTATGGGGGAAAAGACATCATACACAACTACACACTTTTGCTTTGATCTCTACCAAAATCATTTCTGGATTTGCCATAATGCAGTTTATGATAGATAGTCCCCTTTTCCTGGTCCTTAAACTCTTCTTCCTTACCTCCTAATTAACAGTGGTTTCCAGTGCCTCTTATTACCCATCTCAGAAACAAGCTCAACTTTTATCATTGAGAAGAGGAAAGGCTAATTAGATCTGGTCATAGCTCTGACTATTCCCAGACTGTCCAATGTCTTCCCTGGAGGTTGAATGGTATGGGTAGAAGCAGAAGTAACCTGAGCCATGCCTGGACCCAATTCAGATACACACAAACCCAATGCAGCTCAATGATAATACAAGTAGAGAACATGCAATATCAATATCAATATCAATATCAAATCTCTTTGATGATCTCTAGCATGTCAATACTTCATTTATCTTCTGTGATTTCCACGCAATATACTAAAGCCATATTCTTCCTGGATCAGACAGGGATCTTGTCTACTATTGTATCTACACTGGCACTTAGGACTATACACCTGAGAGTCCCTGCATATATATTATAGACTAGGGGTTCTTAGACAACCAATAGATATATTTCAAAGGGTTCACAAACTTGGACAGAAGAAATTCAATATGATTGATTTCCTTTACAACCCTATGCAAATTATTTTATGTATTAAAACATTCATTTGAGGCTTCACCAAACTGTCATAGGGATCCATGGCATAGAAAAGTTAAAAACCTCTGCTTTAGATTGATTAGAACATTGGAATCATTTCTTTTTTAGGCTTGGACAAAGTTCTAGGGGAAAGGGATTATTTATTTCCTTTTTTATAATGTGATTCAGATCTGCTTTGCATTCATCTCTACCTTGCATTCTACCTTGCAATCAGTCTCAGCTGATTCTCATTTTAAGCTCTCCTGGCATTCATTTTAAAGGGCTGTACTACAAAATGGAGAAACATTTTTAGCCATATTGGTAAAAAGAAGGGGATCAATAAAGAAATTAAGACTATTAATCAGAATGAATGTGCAGTTGAGAAGAGAGAATGAAGAGAAGACAGAATTACTTTTCTTAATTTCCTTTTGCTTTCTCTCTCAAGAAGAATGCCAACACAAAAGTAGGAGTTTGAAACCTACTTGTATTACACTGAAAATAACAGGTTTGAAATAGCAAACAAGGATTTGATGCCCAAAGAAAGTAAGGACATAGTAAGGGAATTTTTAACTAACTTGAATGAGGTCAATTCACCTAGCTCAACTGAACTACCTTCTAGAGTATAAAAATAATTGGTGAATGAAATTTAGTCCAATTTTTTCTTTCTCTGAACTTTATAAAACCAGTTCCCTCAGAATCCAAGCTGAATATTACCCTCAGCTCAGGTTTTTTTTTTTTTTTATCATAAATTTATTGATAGAATGGTTACTTACTACTAAGGATCCTATCATTTCTATTTTTTTTACTTCCTCTTTGTTGGTATTAGGTCCAGAAGAGGAGTTCCTCTCTGGAAAGATGAAAAGATCATTAAATCAAGTTGAAAATGTCTCTTATTTTGCTTTTTGCAGAGAGAGAGGGAGAGACCCCCACAGACAATCTATATAAAACTTAAGTCCATTATTGTGATACCACCTCTGTGTCATATTTTTAATCTGTTTCTTGAACTTGTAATGAAGTTGTGCTGATAATTATAATCTTAAAAAGCTGCCTACCAACTCAAAATAAGCCAAGAAAATGAATAGTCTCTTAAATTGTATTAAGAGAGACTTAGGGTTCAGTATAAGGAAAGTGATATTATGTGACATTCTTCTTTATTCAGTCAGACTACAGAGTGTTTAATTCTAGATCCCATATTTTAGGAAATATTTTGCTAAATAGGTGAATGTTCCTAGGAGGGAAACTAGGATGCTGAGGGGTCTTGAGTTTATTATATACAAGGATCAGTTGATAAAGCTGGATTTTTTCATCTGAAGAAAAAGAAAAGGTTTGTAAGCTGACTACAAGTATTTGAAATTTTGTCTCCATGGAAAAAAAAGTTTAAACTTTTCCCCATGGACTCCAAAAGGAATTTCAAAGGGATTAGACTTTTTTGTACTTGGTTCCTGGCAAAGTTTTACAGGGGTAAATTTAGACCCAACAAAAGGGAAAACCTCCTAACTTTAGAGTTTTCTGAAAGAGGAAAGGAATTCTTTGGAAGGTGGAAAGACTCCATTCCTCAGAGGATTTCATGAAAAGTTGAGATGGTTACTTGTTGATTATGCTTTAGGAGAAATTTCTTTTAAGGTATGGGCTAGGCTAGACTAGATGACCTCTGGCCATGATATTCAAACTATGAGATTCCCTGATACTTCAAGACCAGGGCTCTGAGAGAATTAGTCTCATAAAGAAATATTTTAGTGAGATGAAGGAGGTTAGGAAAAAAAATCATAACATCATAGCTGTAAAGCTGAAAGGGTCAATAAAGGACATCTTGTTCATCCCCTTTATTTTTAAAAAGACAAGGAGGTTGAGAGAAGTTAAATGACTTTTCTGAGGTCACACAGTTACTAGGTGACAGAGGCAGGATTTAAATCTAGATCCTGTCAGGAATTGAAACATTTTCACTGAGGGGGAGAAAGAGCAGAGATGCCAAAAACAAAACTTACTATTTTACATTTTTTTCCCTAAGGCCAACTATGTGGCATAGGCTAATAAATGTTCACTGAACTAAAACAAAATCTGCATTAGTCATTCTGTGTCCTTTGCAAACAAATAGTAACAAAGCCAATAATTTTAAATGTGACTTAGTATTTGGCTTTTAAAAATCTCTCAAAATATTATTTCTAAACTTCTTCCTGTCAGATATAAATAACATTTTGTTCAGTGATTTATGACTGTGGAGGCATAATTTGGATGTTATGTGCCTATGAACTCTTAAGAGGTCATCCTTTCATAGCAAATCCCAGGACCTGCCGTGTGTTTAAGAGGCATTGTGATACAATAGAAGAGAGTGGTTAGAGAGAGTTAGAAGATCTGGATTTAAATCTTGCCTCTGTCACTTAATACCCCATGTGACCTCAGAAACGTCATTTAACCTTTCTCTACCTCATTGTCTCCTGTAAAGTGAAGGAAATGGACTAGATGACCTTTATTGATCCTTCCAGCTTTATAGCTAGGATTAGTATTACTTTTTTAAACCTTATTCATTCCACTAAAATATTGCTTTCTGAGTCTAATTCTCTCAGATTCCTGGTCTTGAGGTATTAGGGAATCTTAGGGCTCAATGTGATGCCAGAAATTATCAAGTCTGGCCCATACCTTGGTTGTTCCTCGACTGTAAAAACAGAGATAATAATAGAACCTACTTCCTAGAGTTATAGTAAAGATCAAATGATGAAATATTTAAGTGCTTATCATAGTACCTGACACATAATTGATTGGTTGGTTGTTGACCTTCCTTCTTTTAGAAGACTAAAATGACATCACTATGTTAGAGTCATGTGAGAGTGTCTGTGATTGATCTCACATATTGATCATTATATGAGATCAAAATGCTCTACCACAAGTTGGATACAAATCAGATTTTTCTAAAAAAAATTTGTGCATCTTGAATTTCTTTTTGAACTGCTACAATTCCAATTTGTTCATAGAGCATGAGATGAGAGCAGTCTGTGCCAGTCCAAAGTTATTTAAAAAAATATTTGTTTATTTATTTTCATCCATATGCACCTGTATATTTTTAAGTTACAAAATTTCCTTCCACCTTCCCTTCCCACCCTCCTCCCCTTAGTGGCAAACAGTCAGGTTAGCATTGTACATACATATTCTTTATAAACATGTTTAAAGATGAAGAATTAGGATTAAGGGAAAGAGATACAAAGGAGATAATTTTTATAAAGTTTTAATCAGATTCTTAAGGGTTGGTTTTTTCTGTGTGTGTATATTTTGTTTTGTTTTTATTCCTCTGGATGAGGATAACATTGTCCTTAGATGGTCTGCTACAGTTGTCCTACCTACTCTCTGAACTGCTGAGAGGAGCTTGCTTCTATCAAGGTTCTTCATCTCACAATAACACTTAATGTGTATATTGTTTTCTTGGTTCTACTCCATTCACTCATTGTCAGAGATTCCAAAGTTCTTGAGAGACCTTGAATGCGTCCTTGTGTAAGTTTTTCTAATCCCCCCATGAATGCTTGCCCTGTGTGACTTCATAAAAACAGTATTTTTTGGACAAGCTTATATTGACATTTGAAATAAATGACCAGCCCATTCTGGTTGTACTCTCTGTAGTAGAGGTTGAATGTTTGTTAATTTAGTTCAAGAAAGGGACCCCACTGTCTGGTATCTTATTCTGGCAGGTGATCTTTACTATCTTCCTAAGACAATTGAAAATGGAAGTGATTCAGTTTCCTGATTTGGCACTGGTAAACTGTCAGATTTCTACAGGCATACAACAATGAGGCCAGCACAATGGTTTCTTGAAGACCTTAAGTTTGGTAGCCACTCTAATAATACCTCTTCTTTCCCCACACTTTCCTTAGAGCCTCCCAAACATTGAGTAGTTCTGGCAATGTATGTGTCAACATTATTATCAGTGTGTACATCCTTGGAAAGTTGACTGCCAAGGTAAATTAACTTATCCACAGTATTACATTTGCTCTACCCATGGTTCCACTTATGGATGGTGTGACACCTGTCTGTTTGCTATTAATTGTTAGGCTAAAATTAGCACAAGCAGCAGAGGATCACTTCCTACTTTGTTTTATCTCAGGTTCAGAAGCTGCATTGAGTTTACAATTATCTGTGAGCAAAATCATCCAGACTTGGACAAGTACAAATCATAAAGTTGATATACAATACTGAAAATCTTCTCTAGGCAACCAAATTGTGACATAATTTCCCATAAACCCTCATTACTGACAGTATCTAAGGCCTTTGTCAGGTCTATAACCTTTGTGTAAAGACTTTATTCTACTTCTTATACTTTTCTTGGAGTTGTCCGGCAGCAAAACATCATATCAATTGTTCCTCATCCTTTCTGAAGCCACACTGGCTTTCAGGTAGATATCCATCTTCCAGGTGATGGATCAACCTATTAAGGAGGATAAGAGACCCTCCTATGATGTCTACCTTTATAGAGATGGACAGTAAGAGGCATTATAAAAAGTGCTAGTGGTTATCATCATTATTTCTGCTCAAGTGAAATCAATTTAAATCTCCATTAAAATTTTTAATTGAATTATATTCCAAGTGTGACATTATATGCAAATATATGAACCTTTTGCCCCAGATAGTTCATAATTAAAATCACTAGAAAGTCATTCCTTCTAAACTATAATAAGATATATGTTCTCATAGACAGATGTATTCCTCCAAACTATCCAGGCCTTCTCATGCAGGGTGATTCTCCCCTTTTTATCTTAGAGATCTTCCATAGGGTCCATCTTTTGGTCTTCTATAGGTTTCAGGTCAGCACATCATTTATTTTGCCCCATTCTTCCCCAAGTTATTGCTCTCCTTTTCAGATATTACATTTCTTTAGTAATATCTCTCATAATAATCTCACAATAATAATATAATAATAGCAATAACTCTCAATCGAAGGTAATTACTAGATATCTGTTATAGTCTGCTAGCAACACATTTCTTAGTATTACTCATCTGCTAGTTTATATCTTCATTGGTAGCTAGATAGTGGAGTGGATAGTCACTGACTTGGAGTCAAGAAGACCTGAGTTCAAATACAGTCTTAAATATTTACTATCTATGTAGTTCTAGGCAAGTCACTTAACTTCTATTTGTAACCTTAATTGAAAAATAGGTGGTAATAGAAATGACCTCCTAGGGTTGTTGTGAGCATCTATTTGTAAAGTCCTTGGAACAGATTAGGTACTTACTAAATTGTAAAGTCCTTGGAAACAGATTAGGTACTTACTAAATTGTTCCTTCCCTTCCTATAACTAGGATTTTTCAGGTACTAAGATGGTATCCCACTATCAAATAGATAACAAGTGGCAGAACTAAGATAATAGTGGTAGAGTATTTGAAGCTCAAATATCATTGTACTTGTCTCACCCTGAGACTTTCCAATACTGAAAAGATTTTGATTTATGATGAGTAAATTTTTAAAAAGTATTCAATGATTGCCTGTTATGGTGATCCTGAAGCTAGTGAATATATTTCCAGAGATAATTCCTTCCTTCATATCTAACAAAACATTGTCTAGTACTTAGTTGATACTCAATAAATGCTGGTTAATCAAATTACTGAATCTGTCTTAGGATCACTGATGGGTAAATAAATGAATGAATATTCTTAGTAATTCATGGATTTTCACATTCAGTTCAGAAGATGAGATTTCTTATCCTCTATTCCAAGGCTGTATCTTCTTAGTGAATAAGAATGCTTTCTCTGCCAAGCCAAATCATGAGGAGTCTTATTTAAAATACCTTTACTTCTGCAAAACACTTGAACAGAGTATAAACTCTAATTCTTCAAAACTACAGGAGAGAATTATATTGTTTACCTATATTGCATCAGACAATATGTTTCAATATCATGGACCTTGGGAAAGTATGTTGGAAAATATAGATCAATCCCTCTCCATCCATCATTAGCCAGATGAATATTAGACCATTGTAAATGTACTGTATGTACTATTCTCATCTTAAGGAGTATCAGTAGGGAAAGGGTTAAAAAGTTCTGGAATTTACTCCTGAAGTCTATAAATATTTCTTTACCAAAATTGCCTTTATATTTGGTTCACAGCCAGAAACCTGAAAGGCATCTGTCCAGATCCTATCACAGTGACAATTTAGTCACTCATAATCTTGTAATGGGAGAGGGAAGTTGGAATTCTAGCTTGTCTCTCAGATAGACTTTAAAATTCCATAAGTAAAAAGAAACTGGATCTATGGCAGGCAATGAGTCAGTAAATGGGATAACAGACTCAGTACAATATAAAATGAAAGTGTTTCATCAAGCACCAATATCACATTAGTGTCTGAATGTGCTAGAGAGAGGACAGGACCTCTCTGGACAGTTGAAAATGTCTCTGGATGGGGTGGCTAGGTGGCACAGCAGATGAAGCAACAGCCCTGAAGTCAGGAGTACTTGAGTTCAAAATCCGGCCCTCAGATACTTAATAATTACCTAGCTGTATGGCCTTGGGCAAGTCACTTAACCCCATTGCATTGCAAAAAAGCTAAAAAAAAAGAAAAAAAGAAATGCCTCTGGGTATTCTAGTGAGTGACTGAAAGCTCTACCTGCCTACCCACATGGGTATATATGTACCTGTATGGGTATATGTTTCCTTGCCAGTCTGTTTTTGTCTTTCTCTGTGTCTGTATCTATCTGTCTGTTCCTATCTCTAGATAACTATAGGAACATTATGTTAAGGCATATTAATATGATCTGACTTATAGCTGTCTTTAATTTTAGAATGCAAGATTATATTTCCATGAATTCCTCAGTACCACAGTGACTCATACAGATAGGTATTTATGAATGCTTTCTGAGGATAAGTAACTTTGACTCTTTTGATGGGGACGGGGTGAGGGGATGATTGGATAATATGCTGCTGTATGACTACTCAATAATTGGACTGTAGATCTCATCTTTGAATGCAGCTGCCTGACCTTTGGAGACCTCAGAGAGAGCGTGCCACCTTGACTCTGACCCAGCAACCAATTTTATGCTGATGGTTGTGTTAGAAATGGCCTGGCAGGATGGGCTTTAAACTCTATGGATTGCTAAAAGAGCACTCCAGCACTAGTTCTTCTAGTTTTTACCTTTACTTTTAAAAAGCAAACTGCTGACTGAGGCTCAATGGTTTAGAAGGGTTACTCAAAAAGACAAAATTCTCCTTTGGTGACTTGCACTGTAACTCTTCTAAAGAGGAGCTTTGGACCAAGATTTCAGAATCCTCAGAGGGTGCATCAGGATCCAAGGTCAGCTCAGATGCAACCTTGTCCATCAAATAAGCCTTATCCTTCTTTCCCCAGTCTCTAACTGGAACCAATTTCTCTCTCCTAAATGTCTTGTCATATTTTAATTTGGATCTCCTCTGAATATTTCTCACTTCTTAATTATATCAGTTATTTTTGTCTATGGGCTAACCTCTATTGTTAAGGGATCTAAAGAACTCTACAACTGAACTGGCCTTATTTTCATGTTTGTTGCCCCATCTGTCTCCATTCACCTAAACTCTGTTACTGTCTCAGGAAATTTGTTCTGATGTGTTGAGTCATTCTAGTTGTGTCTAACTCTTTATGACCCTTGGCAAAGATATATTGGAGTGTTTTGAACATTTTCTTCTCCAGTTCATTTTACAGATGAGGAAATTGAGGCAAACAGGGTAAGTGACTTGCTTAGGGGGACAGGTAAGTGTATGAGACCAGGTTTGAACTCAGCAAGATGAGTCTTCCTGTTGTCAGAGTCCTAGCTGCCTATCTTGGTCTGATGAGGGAGCAAGAAGATAATGAGAAATGTTGAGTCTTATGGCTATAGAAGAGAGGGGCCATGTTCATATCAGGGAGTAATGGCAAGATAGCATAGCAATTTGCAGGCTTTTTTGGTTGGGGACTAGCCAAGAAGTCCATCCACACTACTCCATGAATGATGAAGTGAGAAGCAGTTACACATTCATTTACCTGTGATAGTGTACCAGCAAAAGATAAACACTTTTTTTTTTAGTTTTTGCAAGGGAATGGGGTTAAGTAGCTTGCCTAAGGGCTACACGGCTAGGTAATTATTGTGTCTGAGGCCAAATTTAAACTCAGGTCCTCCTGACTCCAGGGCCAGTGCTCTATCCACTGCCCCACCTAGCTACCCCCAAGATAAACACTTTCTATGGAAGTTTATGTTTTTCTCTCTACTCCATGACCCCTGAGTCCAGGGTTTCAGAGTTCCTGTATTATCATGATCATCATTCCTGCTGGAGATAAAGAGTTGAACATTTATTTTTAAACCATATGACATTTTCTCCACTATTTTTGTCTAATCAAAAAAGAATTTAAGTATATTTTAAGTATATTTCCTAGAACTTCTTGATTTTGAAGCAGACTTCTGTTCTATCTGTGGACTTCTATAGTCTAAAGACTGATGGGCATTCACAGAGTTTTATTGATGGATGTTTTATTATTCAGTTGGTGTCAGGGTGGATAGTGTGGGTCTGCAATTCAAGAAGACTGGAATCAAATGGAGCCTCAGACACTTGCTAGTTGTGTGGCCCTGGGCAAATTGTTTAACTTCTGTTTTCTTCAGTTCCCTTGGTTATTATGAAGATAATAGCATCTACTTCTTATGGTTATTGTGAAGACCAAATGAGATAATATTTGTAAAAAGTACTTGGCACAGCATCTACACATAGAAGATATTATATAAATTGTATTCCCTTTCTCTCTCATTCAGTTTTGTTATGTATCCCTCATGTTTTAATAGAAAGTGTCACCTTGCAACAGCACGAAATGATTATAGTAATCTACTGTTTGATAAACCCAAAGAGTCCAGCTATTGGATAATAAAAACTCTCTGTTTGATAAAAACTGCTGGGAAAAATTGGAAGTTAGCATGGAAGAAACTTTAATTAGACCAACACCTCGCACCGTATACTAAGATAAGATCTGAATGGATACAGGATTTAGACATAAAAAACAATAATACAAGCAAATTAAAAAGATCAAGGACTAGTTTACCTGTCAGATCTATGGAAAGGGAAGCAGATTATGATTAAAGAAGAGATGGAGAACATCACTAAAAACAAACTAGATGATTTCGATTACATCAAATTAAAAAGGTTTTGCACAGACAAAATCACTGTAACCAAGATCAAAAGAAATGTAGTAAACTGGGAAACAATCTTTATAACTAATGTTTCTGACAAAGGACTCATATACAGAGAACTGAGTCATATGTAAAAAAAGCCATTCCCCAACTGACAAATGGTCAAAGGATATACAAAATCAATTTATGATGAGGAATCAAAGCAATCCACAGTCATATGAAAAATTGCTCTAAATCATTACTTATTAGAGAAATGCAAATTAAAGCTACTCTGAAGTATCATCTCACAGCTCTCAGACTGGCCAATGGTGACCAGAAAGGATAATGATCATTGTTGGAAGGGTTGTGGGAAATCTGGGACACTAATACATTGTTGGTGGAGGCTGTGAACTCATCCAACCTTTCTACAGAGAATTTGGAACTACGCCCAAAAGGCAACAAAAATGTGCATACCCTTTGATCCAGCAATACCACTACTGAAGAGATGATGAAAAAGGGTAAAAACATCACTTGTACAAAAATATTCATAGCAGCCCTTGTTTGTGGTGGCAAAGAATTGGAAATCAAGTAAATGTCTTTCAATTGGGGAATGCCTTAACAAACTGTGATATATGTATGTCATGGAACACTATTGTTCTCTTAGAAACCAGGAGGGATGGGAATTCAGGGAAGCCTGGAGGGAACTGCATGAACTTATGCTGAGTGAGATGAACAGAACCAGAAAAACACTGTACACCCTAACAGCTACATGAGGGCAATGATCAACCTTGATGGACTTGCTCATTCCATCAGTGCAACAATCAGGGACAATTTTGGGGTATCTGCGATGGAGAATACCATTTGTATCCAGAGAAAGAATAGTGGAGTTTGAACAAAGACGATGGACTATTACCTTAAATTTAGAAGAAAAAAACAACTTATATCCTATTGTCTGATCCTGCTATCTCTTGTACTTTATGTTTCTTCCTTAAAGATATGATTTTTTTCTCTCATCACATTCAATTTGGATCAATGTATACCATGGAAACAATGTAAAGACTGAAAAATTGCCTTCTGTGGGGGGTGGGGAAGGAAGTAAGATTAAGGGGAAAAATTGTAAAACTCAAAATAAATAAAATCTTTAATTTACTTGCCAAAAAAAGAAAATGTCACCTTTATAAAATTCTAGATTTGATCATATCATTCTACTCTCCTCCTTTCCCCCACCAGTTCAATAAATATCACAACTTCCTCTTATTTCTAGAATGAGATATAAAATCTTGTGTTTTATCCATTCACCTGAACTCTGTTGCTGTCTCAGGAAATTTTTGATGTTGTTGAGTCATTCTAGTTATTTCTGACTCTTTATGACCTTTGGCAAAGATATACTGGAGTGTTGTGCCATTTTCTTCTCTTAAAGTCCTTCATAATTCATTCACATTCTACCTTTTCATGCTTCTCACACCTTCCTTCCTTCCACATACTGAGTGATCCAGTGACACTGGGCCTTCTTATTCCATGTGCACAGATGCATTCATTGGTTTCCTGAAAGACTCTCCTCCTGGTTTTCCTGGCTTCCTTCAAGTCTCAGCTGGAGTCCCACCTTCTACAAGAAACTTTTCCCACTATTCCTTTAATCCTAATGCTTTACCTCTGAGATTAACTTCGATTTCTTCTTATTTTTTATTTTTAAATCTTTTTCTAATTACATGCAAAGTTAGTTTTTTTAACATTCATTCTTTTGCAAGCTCCAATTATTCTTTTGAGGGGAAGTCCTAGGACTAGACTGAAATATAGCTCAGAGTCTTAAATGAGTCCTGGGCCTCTGGTCACAGGAATAATTCATTTGTTTCCATTTTTACCCATCTGCCCAGACCTTTTTGACTTGTTAAAGGTATCTCTGGAGATGCTATGATCAAGCAGAGCAATCAACTTTGCTGATAGGTTTCCCTAGCTTTTTTTTTAATTTTTTTATTATTGTTGTACTTTTTAATGGAAGCATAAGTAGGAATGAGCCTAATATGGTAAAGAGTTGCTCATTCTGTTTACAGGAAGGAAGAGGAGAGTCACAGAAAGACTGACTAGGGATGGTGGTACTGGTAGTCATGGTGATGGTGTGGGGAAAGGGCATGTGTTTATGTGTATAGGGAATTCATCCTCTCTTTTACATTTCTACATTCAATGATTACACAGCTGACACTTCCTGGGAAAGGACTGATGAGTGCTAACGTTACAGTACCAGAGTCATTAAAAAAGGTACTCACCCAACTTTCTAGTAGGAAGGGAATTGCTTAATTACCTTAAAGATTGAGGTCCAGTGATTTCCTCAATCATACAACTAATTAATGGCAAAAATAGAACTCTAAGAGACAGTGGAGAAATACAGTTGCTAGGTCACTAATGAATATTATCAGGCCACTTCCATGGAAAGATTCATAGGCTTGAAATCAGGATAATCAGATATTTAATAGTTTTGTGACCTGAGCAAGTAGCTGAAATGCTATTGCCTCAACTTCCTCATTTGTAAACTTTCCAAGAGTGTTGTGAGGATCACCTAACATAATATTTGTAAAATTCCTTGCAACCATGAAAACACTATATCATTGTTTGTTATTATTATTGTTCCCCCATTAGAATGTAAATTCCTTTAGTGCAGGGATTTTCTATTAGCCGGTATTTGTATTTCTAGCATTTAGGCACCTACCACAGTACCTGATACATAGCAAAAACTTAAAAGTTTTCTTTCTTTCTTTCTTTCTTTCTTTCTTTCTCTCTCTCTCTCTCTTTCTCTCTCTCTCTCTCTCTCTCTCTCTCTCTCTCTCTCTCTCTCTCTCTCTCTCTCTCTCTTTTTCTTTCCCCCTCCCTCCCTTCTTTCCTCTCTCTTCCTTCCTTCCTTCCTTCCTTCCTTCCTTCCTTCCTTCCTTCCTTCCTTCCATTCTTCCTTTCTTTCTTCCTTGTACTAGACAACTTGGCACTCCCTTCCTCAAGGGATCTACATTATAATGTGGATTATATGTAATTATTAGAGCAAGATAAATCAGAAGAGAGAGATCAAAATATTCCAGTAATATTTGAGGAGGGAGTAAGTTTGTTTACCTTGGTGGCAGGGTTGGCAGACAAGGATTAGGAAACTCTTGTAGGAGAAGTGGCCCCTGAATTGGTCTTTAAAGAAGATATTTTGGATAGCCAGAGATAAGGAGGAAGTACATTGAAGACATTTCAGGGGAGACAACTTATACAATTGTATGGAGTTAGAGAAAAAGCTAATCATCCAATTTGACTGGAATATGGAATTCATTAGGTGAGTAATAATGAAATAAGGCTGGAAAAAGTAAGCTGGAATTGGATCTTTAGAGGGCAAGTTTCTGTGTCTATTTAATTTCACTGGCAATAGGTAGCCACTAAAGTTTTAGACTACTAAGTGATCAGTGTATTAGCTAAGTTATTTTGACATGTATGTGATGGATGTGTGGTAGAGAAGAGAAGTATCAGATAGGATATGAAGAATGTATATATATATATATATATACACATTTTATATATATACATTTTATATAAATACATATATATATATATATATATATATATGTATGTATATACACACACACACACATATATTACAAAGACTGGGATCAGCCTGTGATCTGTGATTGTGCCTATGGGAAGGTATGTAAGTTTAAGACAAAAGAATTGACCCCGACCTGATCAGACCTGAAATTAGATCAGGCCAGCTCCATGGGTTGACCTAGGGTCTGTGTCCTTGTCCTCTGTGCCTGCTCAATAAAGTTCATACATATTACTGCACACTTACCTGTGGGGTGGGGAGAACATGTAGGGTTGAATAAATGTATCATTTAGATTGTCACCATAACCAATGATTACCATAAATGGAAGGAACAAGCTTTTCAAACTGCATATAAGCCTGGACCTTATCATAATTCAATAACTTTCTCACTAAGAGAGACTTGCAAAGAATTTTATTAATAAAAGTTATTTTAATCACTTTGGATTAAATATTTTTAATTATAAGCTTCTATAATTATACATTTCCATTATATAGGAAAATCAGTTATATTATTATTTGAATTCATGACATAATCCTGAGTCTTGTTCTCTGACAGTAGAAAAGAAAGGGTCTCTCTCTCTGTGTGTCCCTACTTTCTCTCTGTTGTATTTGACCATGGGAAATTCCATTTTAATTCTCAGTTCATAAATTCCTTGCTGGTGGTTCTTATATGTATGTTAAAATAATTATGCTCTTGTTTCAGCATCTCCATCCTTTGTTTTGTCATACTGATCTGTGTTTTGTGTCATACGGTATCTTCTTTTCAAGAAGGAAAGCCATCTTCCTTTAACACTTGTTATCTTTTATTTGCAGGCATTGCAGTAAGGAGAGTCTCTGGGCTTAGGTTCTTAGGGACTAGGGCGGAAATGAATCATGTTCTTTTAAGGGGTCAAATTCATCCCAAAGGTAAGGAAGGAGCTAGTTCTCTCTTTCTCTCCTCTCTCTCTCTCTCTCTCTTCTCTCTCTCTCTCTCTCTCTCTCTCTCTCTCTCTCTCCTCCCCTTTCCCTCTCTCCAAAGTGAACACAACAGAAACCTCTAGAAGAAAGCATAGAAATGATTCATATTTAAGATCTTCCCAAAATGTAATAGGTCTCTCTCATTGATAGTATGGGTATCAGGAATAGGATAGAGTTGGATTTGTTTGTTTTTCTCCTCCTCCACACTCAGAAATGTTGCCTGAAAGAACATGGATACTGGAAATACAAAACAATTCAAATGACTCATTATACACATTCTATACAATTTTCCCTTACCAACCCCCTCCCCCAACAAAAAGTATAGACAACTTTATGAACCTGCTGATGAGATTTCACATTTATCTAGTGCCTGAATTGTCTGAGTACCTCACAAGGTCTAGATCTCCTGGTCATTCAGGAATACTCTTTTTAGTTTTAGGGATCTCACAGGCTTCCTGTGTGTTCCTGTCCTCCAAGAAAAGCATGTCCTTAAAGAAATCATAGAATCATAGATGTAGAGTGGGAAGGGTCCACAGAGGCCATCTAGCCAAAGAACTCCAAATGGTAATTAAAAGAATTGAGAATCAGACCTAGGTTTTTTTAAGCTGGAGAACTATAGGCACAAAGAAATATTGTAATCTTTTGTATTGAAAACAGAATTTTGTAATCTCTTCTGTAGTGTTAAAGTGTTTCTTTTTGCTTTTTCTGATATGGCTTCTATTGAAACCCATTTCTGGCAACAGATACCCCCTATGTCCTTGGAAATCCTGAGTCACTCTGACTCTACAGCTATGAATGTGTAGTACATATTTGCCTATGGGGCAGGACAGTTACATATGCACAGTAAATGTTATCTTGAACAAGCTATTGATCCCTCCTACATCAGGTATTAACCACTTCTTCAAAGCCACCCTGTTCCAGAGGGGCATTTAAGGAGAGCCAGATGCCTGCCTCAGTCTCTTAACACCTTTCCTACACAACCTGATCAGGCAGCAAGCTGTCCTGATTTACCACTACACATTTTTCCTCCAGTTGGCTCTATCTCTGAAAGAATTTTTAACTCTCTTATAATATGCCAAACTGACTAGTTTTCTCTATCATCTGTTTGCTGTAATGTTCTAATAAATTTGCTCTTTTTTTAACCCTTGCATTCCAGGGTAAGATGGTTCTGTCAGATTCCAGACTAGAGAATTCAACAACATTCTGACCCCAAATCTAGAAAACGCTTTAACTGTACCTCCTTTTGGACAACTGACATCTTACCCAGGAAATAAAGTTTCTAATTCATGTAGTAGCCACCAAAGTCAGAAATATTTATTTCCCAGGATCACTCTTCTTCCTTTGCTGGCTTTCACAATTCTGATATTAACCTCCAGGTGGTGTTTATCTCATTTTCCAGAAGATCAATGAACTCTTTTTAGTAAGGGAAACAGAAAAGTAACCAAGTACTTTGGATCCATCCTATTTTTCTATATATTTCTGCTATAGTGGTCCATTGCTTCTTGTAAGAAGAAAGAAAAATACATTCCACCACCCCTACTGTAGTCCAAGGAAGAGAGATATTCTCCAAAAGAAGAGCATCACCCACATTATCAGAAAAGATTCCATCGTTCCTTTTTACTAGTCTTCTCTGATAAAATCCTGGTAACCCAATTACTAGTACCCAACCATGAATGGCTATGACATCTCCACAAGGCACAAGACCCAAAGAAGGATTCAGAGGGCAAGTCTACCCTCTATGAAAGGAAATTCAGTCCAACAAATCAAGGGTCCCACCAATCACCACATAACCTGGATACAAGTGGTACCATTTTACTTCTCTTCCTCACCCCTTCTTAATATGCATTATTGCATTTTTAAGTGCCATTCTATGTTTAGTACAATAAAATCCACATAGTTTTTAACTTTCCCTTTGTACTCAAAAAGTTCACCTTCATACATAAAGTAATAGTGATTCAGGTAGATATTGATTTCTACTGCCTGAGAAACCTAGAATAACTCCATTACCAAGAGAATTGCCCAGAAAAGAATGGGAAGAACATCTAGTATTATTTTGTAAGATCTCAGCAAGTGCCAGAAATACTTTCAGGAATGTTATTGCATGGGGCAATCCAGAGAGTCCTCTGTGGATGCCTGTTTCTGGATTGAAGCTGGGTATTTGGACAATGTTTTTGAGGTGCCCAACATAAGAATCTTTAATTCTAACTCATCTTTCCTTTCCCTTTTTTCTTTTCTTTTCCCATACTTGAAGACAGAAGACCTTGCTTTAGTTTTGACTAGTTACTACCTGTAAGACTGTGTGTGTATATACTAATTTGTTGGATCATAGTAGTGGTTGTGTTTGAATTTCAAAATGCCAGAGCTGACCGTAAAGATTTTGCAATATGGGATGGTGATTCTTATGGACTTCCAGAAGAGGAGAGAGTAGATGTGTTAATCAATGTCATATCCCCCTCTGGGGCCTCTTTATCTAAATTGCATTGCTAACTGGTATTACCAGTCATAACCACTCAATGTCCCCTATTGTTTTCTGCTTCATGTAGTTCTAGTCAACTGTAAGACATTTCCTAATTGTGCACTATTTTCAATAGTTCAGTTCTCAACATGCAGCTCTTCTATAGCTCTTCTTCCTTTGCTGGCTTTCACAATTCTGATATTCACCCCCAGGTGGTATTTATCTCATTTTCCAGAAGATCAGCTGTTTAAGCAGTTGACCTATAAGCAGTTACCTCTCTGGAGCCTCTGCTTTTTTTGTGTTGATAGCTCAAAAACATTTCCTTGGGCCAGAGAGATTCCATTCTTTTAGAATATTGTGTCATATGCTTATGTCTCTAGTCCTTGGTGTCACAAACACACAACAAAGAACTCAGCAGTTTGTGCAGTTCTTGAGAGCAGGGACTGTCCTTTATCTTTCTTTGTATACTTAGCATTTAGTACAGTGTTTTATAGTAAACATTAGCAAAGGCATATTAAGTAACTGTCTAAAAAACTTTGGGTCCATTTGTTTCTTGAACACTTATATAATTTTTTAAAAATTTCATTCCTGTTTATAGTGAATTAAAATCTTTCTGAACTCAAAAGTAGTGAGCTTCCCACCTATATAAGTCCTAATCACTGCTTTGAAAACAGGTACTTCAACTTTCTCTCTAATTTGAATTTTCTTCCTGTAAGTTATTTAAATGGCCCTACTATTTATCTATCAGCTCTCTGTCTATGTACCTAAATATATACATATGAGATGTATCTGTTTCTGATATCTATGTATCTATGTATCTATCCATCTATCTGTCTATCATCTATTATAATCAGCTGACCAGAAAGGAAAATGCTTCTTAAAGAAGAAAATGATTACCACTGTATTTAATTAACTAAAGAACATACAAATCATACCATGGCTAGGCAGGTCATTTGTAAGTCTTAGGTGAAAATGAAATATCTGTATAGCAACCCCACAGAGGGCTGCTATATCTCCTAAGAGAATATAATGATGGGCTTCTTTAGATGTTTTACATTTTTCTACATGTGTTAACATATGTCAGAGGGTTTTCTGAATCTTATTTTTTTTTTGTTGGAGGAAATTGATATTGTCCCATATCTGATATTTGTATAGTCAATTGAGAGCCTTTTCTAAAAAGGAGGATCTTATCATCCACATTCCGGGGGGATCTTTGATATGAACAACAAGGAAACTTTGATATATAAATTCCTGTAGAATTATTTGGGGTAGGAGCTATGAACTAAAGAGAAATCCCTTTTTAGAGTCAGGCTCCCTAAGATAGAATACATGATCATGTGAATTTGAAATAGATCCTTTGTGGGAATATGTCCTCTGGGGCATAATAGTAATAGAATTAAGGTCATTAAGACAGTTCTTTGAATTACAATCAAATGCACATAACTATCAACTGCTCGTCTTGATCTAGTATTTGAGGAGTCTGTCTGCAGAAGAAGCAGACCCTAGGAATCTAGTGCCAAAGTGCCTACTTGAAATGAAAAAGAAACCATATCCATAAGTCCAAGAACTCCTGAAGCATCCAGACCTTCACCAAGAAGCCCTACTCCTATTAAATCAGGACCATGGGGTGGAATGGTCTGGAAAAGACAATGAGAAACATGTCTTTGCACAACATTCCCCTCACTATAATAAACATAATGTACAAATCATGCGATCATGTATATGATGATATGGTCCTCTTCGATTATGAAAGATGAATACTACTACTACTACTACTACTACTACTACTACTACTACTACTACTACTACAACTACTATCTACTACTACTACTACTACTACTACTACTACTACTATTACTATCCCCTTGGAATTGTTTTTTGAAAGAAAATGGGGGAAAAGTGAGCTGCTATTTCTGTCCCAGGCACTTTTCCTATAGGAAAAAAAAAATATTTGTCATCCTTCCTATGCAATTTATAGCCTAGTGGAAAAATCAGGATTATTGTGTTATTCTTCATGACCTACATGAACCAACTCTTATGCCCCATATAATCCCTTTATCTTTTCAACCCGATTTTTACTCATTCTTCCACACTGTCTTCTCTCTGTTTCATGATTTTGGTAGCACTAGGACCATTAGAATATTCTTATAGATGTAGACTGAGGGGAGGGACCAGAACCCCCCAAACCATTGAGATCAGAAAGACTGCAGTTCTTGAATGGAGATGTATAAAACTTTGAATACTCTGCATTTTAAAAGTAATTAAAGTCCCTGAAGATTAATGGTAAACACTGTCATTGCCATAAATCACATACAAATTGCTTAATGACTTATTGGTTTAAGCTTTGTTTAAAGCACAAAGAAACAAGCTTACTCTTGGTTTGAGTTGTCTCAAAAAACAATAAAACATATAAAAGGACTTCTTCATAATGACATAATGAACTATTATAATAGGTCCAGACATAGATCTAGAAGAGACTTTTGGAAGTATAGGATCTAACAAAGGTGAATTATAATTTTCCATTTTCACATGAAAGCTATGTGTTCACTCAGGAAAGGAAATCTTTGAAGGAAGCTTCAGGATTTTAATAGGAAAATCTTGGCAACCTTATTCCCTATAATAATTGTACCTTATATGTTTCCTAGGGTAACTAAGATGGGATAGTAAGCACAAGAGCAATTTATTTATTTATATAGCTATTTATCATTTCAAGCAATTTTTAAAAGTGGGGTAGTTTCACTTTTTATTCCCATTTTGCATATAAGAAAATGGAGTTTCAGAAAATTAAGTCGCCTGCCCAAGATAAAAGAACTAATACATGTCAAAACCAGGATCTGAGTCCAAGTTTAT